>NC_132891.1:4648817-4681317 GCF_030463535.1 Salminus brasiliensis
TAGGTTCTCTACTATTGAGACTCATTTTTTTTGTTTATTTGTTTGTTTGGTTTTTGAGGCATTGCTGGCTGACTGAGTGGTGTGATATTGTGATATTATTTACACCATAGAAGAAGCCTGTTGTGTTCAAATGTCCAATTAAATGCTGCTATCATGGACTTAAAGGCTTGTTAAATAGCGGATCAGTCTGGATCTGGTGTGTTGGGAGCAGGCTAAACATTTAATGGACGATTTACTGAGCAAATTCTCACCTCATAGTAGTAAACATACACTATTTGAACAAAAGTATTGGGACACTTACTCATTCATTGTTTCTTCTAAAATTGAGGGTGTCAACAAAAAGTTTGTTCTTTTTTTTTTGGTTGGAGTAACTGTCACTACTGTCCAGGGAAGAAGGCTTTCTACTAGATTTTGGAGGAGAATTGCAGTGAGGATTTGATTGCATTCAGAGATTAGTTAGTGAGGTCAGGATGCCAAAAGTACTGGATGGAGCTCCACCATCCATCATTCCAGACAACACAGTTCTTCCACTGCTCCACAGCTCAATGCTGGGGGGGCTTTATACCCCCTTCTATTAGGCAGCATGGTTCAATGGGTGCAGCTTAAAGTAGCTAAATGCATTCATTAGAAGGGGTGTCCACAAACTTTAGGAAATTTTAGGAAAATTGTCTGTTTGACAAAGGGATGCTGAACTTGATGTCTTGGACATGTACTGTTCTTCTGTTTAGTTCCAGCGCTGATTGAACTGTATCTGAAGGACTGGAACTTAATGCGCTTGGTCTGTCCTCAGGCTTTGGATTGGCCAGTCTGAAGGTGGGTAGTGCCCACGACCGGTTGGTTTATCATTTGAAAAATTTCAGATCCAGTTCTGGTTCCTCATTTTGTACCTTGTTCTGCGCTGGTATTTGCTGCAGCAGTGGCTAATCCAAAGGGCAATAGATTATGTAATCAGTGTTTCTGTGGTGTTTGGCAAGAAGAGCCTGTTAGGTTAACAGGCGGTGTAGTAGAGCGTGTTAAGAAGGAAGCAACTTGTGCAAAGGGAGTGCAACTCTAAGCTAAAGCAGATGATGCTTGGTGATTCCCTACTCTAGGGACCTCTGGGGATGCTGATTGGGCCATCATGAGCTATCTATCAATCATCCATCCATATGACCATATGAGCTGTATAATAATTATAGGCTGTTCTTAGGGTGGCTTATTAGATCTATAGGAAGAGCATCCCAATTTGACCAAAAACATGAGCTTTGCATTACCAAATTGTTCTGCTGCAACTTGGTCATCGGAGAAAGGTTCAGCAGATGTTTATTTAAAGGTCTGTAGTAGGGATGCACTGATCCGATATTAGGATCGGGTATCGGTCCCGATAATTAGGCCGATCCAACCGATCCTTTCACTTTAATCTGTTGGTGTGAGACTGCAATAAATGCAATTAAATAAATGACATGTCAAATTAATTTATTTATATCTGTGTTAATTTGTTATATTATAAGTAATAAGTAATGTTTAAGTCAATCCTGATGCCTTAAGTCTCTCCCACATGGTGAGGTATACAGTGTATTAATTCAGCAATGGTATCGGACTGGTATCGGGTATCGACCGATATGCAAAGTTTATGTATCGTATCGGAACTGAAACAGCTGGATCGGTCCATCCCTAGTTTGTAGAACCACTGTTGGGTTCTCAACAACTACATTATCATACAATGTAGGGGCATGACCTCAGTATCGACTATCTATATTTTAGCCAGTCATACTATTCTTCTGTGAAGCATGCAATGACCAATTATTATTATTATTTTTATTTATTTATTTTTTTGTAAAGCTGCCTCTGTACATTTGTACTTAAGGCTAATAGGTACGGCTGGGCGATATGGTCAAAATATTCTGTTATTGCAATATTTAAAGACATTTTTACGCAATACACTATTTATTGTGATTGTGATATGTGACAAAATTCATCATCCTGTCTACTACATAATACTGTCCCATGCTGAGTACATTGATTTCTGTTTAGTATTTGCTCCATTTCATCCATTTAAACCAGACCAATTACAATGTTTGAAATGAAACATGCTCTTTAAGTACTGATCATATGTTTATGCTTAGAAAAGCATATTATGTATTGCAATAACACAATTAATCACAAGAAATATTGTCAAATTGCTAGTAGGTGATTAAGTTATTTTTTTCAAAACAACAGTATTAATAGAAATGCTGCAAACCTTTGACAGACAGTACGAATTGCAAAAATATATATCTTTCCAACTGTAATATCAGTGCTCTTTATTGTTATTGTTTTTATGCTGTTATCATTAGTATATCAATAGTATGACTAATATCTTTTATCGCAAGTTATTAAAAACAAATAGTGATTGTAACAGGGCTGCTTCTATAGTACTTGTGTGTATGTATGTGTATATATAGTACCTTCTGAAGTTATACTACTATACTATATGAATGTTTATATACTAAAATCTAATCAAATCGTGCTTAGAAATTCTTTAAGAAGCTGTTCTCTATTAAAAGCTTTCATTCAACAGGTTAATACTCATAATGTCATGCCATACACCCATTTCGTGGTCTCGTAATCACCAGTCAGGATCACTATATAGAACATTATAATTATTATTATTATTATTAAGGGCAGTATACATGGCTGAAGGAACAGAGCATGGGTCACACAGTACAGTTCATTATGGCTATTCAGTAACTCTACTGTATTTTCAGACCCCACGTGTGAAGTGACACTCCCAGAATAGTTCACTATACAGTGTATAGGGCGTAGTTTACACTGTAGCCCGACACTCGTACTACCTTCATGTATTTGAACCCTCTTAAGAATTGTCTGTTTTCTGAAATATCACTTTTCTTTTCTCTTAGATCTGTAAGCAATTCCAATGGAGCACTTCCAAGGAGCCTGGAAGACCCTAAGCAACGGGCTAGGAATGAAGGACTCGGTCTTTGAGAACCCTTGCTCCCCAACGATGGTGCAGGGGTTCCCCTACCAGCGCCGCTCTTCAGATGACAGCAAAATTGCAGACTCCAAAACCAGCAGCACCATCCGAGTGTACCTGCCCAACCAGCAACGCACTGTTGTGAGTGAGATACCAGTCACGCACACTGCAAACCATTCTCCAGTGCACAGCATCACTGCATCACTGTAATGAATGTGAAATGGTAGCTGAATATTTTGGAAGATGGGAGAAAATTCAGAGCTGTAATTTAAGTTGCTGCAATGGGGTTTGATGTATATATATATTAAAAATATGGTAATACTATTGTTAATTTTCAGTGCCACAGCACTCTGCTTCTCAGCCAAAACCATGATACATTACATTCAGTACTCTTCTTTCAAATCTCATATCGTAATTCCTCTATATACATTTATCGTTTGAGCCTAGTCATCGCAGTGTATATATGGCACTAGTCACACCGCAAGACGAGGTCACCTGCCATTCAAATGAACTCCGACACATCTGGACACATTTTCTGCTGCTTTATACAAAAGGACAATCTGTGCTGTTTTCATTTTCCATTATGTGTATGTCAGAGGCAGATTATACAGTATCTGAACTATATTCATTTATTTCACTTCGGCCTTGGATACACAGAGTTCTTTTTTCATAACCAAGTTAGGTCATTGACTTCTAATGAAATCTGGTGAACATTATATGTATGTGATTTTGCAGATGTGTACAGATGTAAATGTATATAGCAGAAAAATTATTTAGTGCAGTGTCAGTTTTTTTCCAGTACGGTGTGGCATTAATATCGGGTTGAAACTTTTTAAATAGGGTACTTTTCATCTCAAAAACTAAAAATATAGTTTATATTTAATATAGCTTTTCACATTTGGAGTTTACTCTAGGTTTAGCATAGATTGGTATGGAGAGGGTAGTCCTCAAAAAGGCATTGTTTTGACAGTGTTGGCTAAGCTAAACTTGCTAAACTGATTTACAAGGCAGGAGGAAGTGTGGCTCTAACATTCACCAGAAAGCTGAAAAGATTTGCACTGCATTACACTTTTCTTTTTTTCCTTGGGGTAATTATAGTGTTTATATTTACTTAGTATGCATTGTCGTGACATCCTGCAATTCTTTGCATGTTGCTTGCAAAAACCTTGTCTCCAATCTCTAAACAGCGACTTTGCAGGAGAAGGAGAAAACCTTCTTAACTTTCAGTGGAAGTCAATGTAAAAAGATTTTCATTGTGTCATTTTGGAGCATTTTTATTGGTTCGTTCATTCTGAAGTTTTGACATGATGTATAGAAAAGATTCAAGATTATGTCAAACTGGAAAAATGGAGACAAAGCGGCAGAAATTAAAATACAGAGTGTTTGTTTGACTGACTATATGCAAAGCTGAAACCTCTGCTAAATTAATTCTGTATCCAAATACAAGTGAATTCCTTGTTTGTGGCGTTGTGCAGGTGAACGTGAGGTCCGGCATGACTCTTCACAGCTGCCTTATCAAAGCCCTGAAGGTGCGAGGGCTTCAGCCTGAGTGTTGTGCTGTCTACAAGCTCGATGCTGGCCACAGGAGGTAAGACCGTTGTTAGAATGAAAGAATAGGGTCTAATCGTGTTTAACTCTGAGAGGGAACAGTAGAAGAACTTAAAATACTGAATGCGTTGTTGTACAGTTCACCGTTTCATTGCTGCAAGTAAACTTTGAATGGATTGTTTCTAGTTCAGATGTCTGATCATGTGGCGTTTGTGTTTGCCATGAATTATTAGACTTGTTTACTGTGGATCCTCAGCCCTGTGATATCACTTGCATGCTGTATTTCTCATCTGTAGCAACGAATGTTTGTTTTGCTTTGAGAAATTGCTGTGTTTCACTTGTGCTAACATGGACACGTTCACGTTTGTAAACAAAGAACAGAATTGTGGGATTGTTGTCTAAACCACTGGAGTGAGGTCAGTGTAGGTGATGCAACTGGGCGGGTGCAAGTGTTGGTTTGCAGAAGTGACAGAAGCCAAACGACACACAAAGACACACGTTGATGTAGAAGTGTTCCGCATTCAAAAGCAGTCTAATAATATATGAAATCTTAATTGAGCAGCACTGCTTCTTTAATTGTGTGTTTTTAATCATAACAGAATGTGCTTACACTCATTTTTTGGACACTTCTCATGCTCTTGCAGTAAAAAGTCTCGTATGGATTGGAACACGGACTCTACCTCGCTCATCGGGGAGGAACTTCTGGTGGAGGTCTTGGACCATGTGCCCCTGACCACACACAATTTTGTGAGTGGCACTGAAAAGCTGAACAAGTGCTCAATGTTTAATACTAAATTTAGATGTTGGCCCTAAATATGCTGCTGTTGGTCATTTTTCAGGTTCGGAAAACCTTTCTGAAGTTGGCTTTCTGTGACATATGCCAGAAGTTCCTTTTGAACGGCTTTCGTTGCCAGACATGTGGATATAAATTCCATGAGCATTGCAGCACTAAGGTTCCTACAATGTGTGTGGACTGGAGTAACATCAGGCAACTCCTGTAAGGCTTGTAATATTCTGTGTCTGTTTTTCTAAGCACAGTTTAAGCACTGAGGCTGCCAATGGCATGACATACCAAACACATAAAAGCGTTAAAAGAAAAAACCAAGCCGAATGACTCGGGCAATATGTACAAACAATGATCCTGATACATGTTATATCAGCCATAACATTAGCACCACTCGCATGCGATGTGAAAGACTTCATCATCTTCATCTACAGTGGCATCTGTCAAGGGGTGGACACATTAGAAGAAGTGAACAGGCAAGGGAACAGTCAGTTTTTTTGGGTCTTAAAGGATCTGCTGCTAATGTCCTGGTGCCAGACACCACAGGATGCCTTTAGAGGTCTTTTGGAGTCCATGCCTCGACTGGTCAGGTCTGTTGTGGTGGCTCTACGCGGACCTACTCAGTATTAGGCAGGTGGTGCTAATGTTGTGGCTGGTAAAATCTGTGATCCATGATAAAAAGCTTATATTCAGCAGTTCATACTGATTGCAGGAATTGTGAGGGATTCATAGGGCTTTTGCTTCATATTTTTAGTATGTTTCACATAGAAGGCACGTCCAGGAGCACGTCCTCACCAATCAGTATGGTTAATACAACACTCAGGGGTCTTGATTCAGTGTTGGTTAATGGGGAGAAGGAGGTTCTGCATTAGCACTACTGTTTTTAATTAAGACCAAAAAGCTCTGCAGTAAACAATAGAGCTTCTTGTTCCTAAGCTTAATCAGTTCATAGGACCCGTTCTCCTGCTTTCTACACAGAAATATCATAAATTATGTTCTATGAAAATTACACTGTATAAATTAATTAGAATTTAACAAGCAAAGTTTTTTCTCTCTGGACTGAGGCATCCTAAATTTGCTTTTAGATCTGTTTGAGTATTTATGCTTTTATACAAATGGTTTAACGCCTGTCAATAGACAACTTTAACTCTACTGTGTTTGTTCGGGCAGGTTATTTCCCACCCCTGGTGAAGGTGGGGCTCCATCTCTGCCTCACATTACCTCAAGGAGGATGAGGGAATCCCTCTCCAGAATCCCCAGCAGGTAAAACCTCTACTGCATAAGCTTTACATTTTGCAGTGGCTGTTGTAATAAACTCTGCAGCTGTCAGGGCACCATTTTGATAACTTGGTGGCTTTTTGGAAAGGATATTCTCAGGCTGAGTTTTAATTAGGAGTGAATTGGGCCCCAGTTTAGCTCCGAGTAGGATGCATTGTTGTTGATGTTGAAGGGAACCATCTAGCCAGCCTGGGGGTGGAGGGAAGCCCCTTCATAGAACGTGTCAAAACCACCTGCTTTTGGGATGGGGTGGAAGTGATGGAGGGCCCTTGCACTGTCTTGTATGTGTTTAGTTGGTGGAAGCTGAAGGAAGGCTGCGAACATCACTGCTAGAAGACATTTCGCACAGCCCTCCCCCCAAAATACACACCGAAGCAGTTGTAGTTTTCTTCAGAGGTTCCTCCCCCTTTGGATACCCCATTAGAAAGGGGTTTCCTAGCTTGGCTAGAGGCTCCCTTTAACATTCCTTGGGGAAAATCTGAATAAGCAAGTTTATATGAACTTATAAAAATCAGATTTGAACTGAACCATAATTGAGTTCATCTCAACGGCAGAAAATTAAGCAATTTGCAGATTCAGTCTTGATTTTCTTGTAATGCAGAAGAATATTGGTGGTGAAGGCTCTTTTTTTTGAGCAGTCCAGTAGTGCAGATCTGTAAATAGCTGTTCATGCCATCAGATCATGATCAGCAGACTGCATTCTGCATTTTTTGCACTTTATTATGCCTACAATCCCTGATGGACGTTTTCTTTTTTTTAACCACAGTTCCTATCACAAAAAGCTCTAGATCAGTGATCATGCTTAATGATGGTTAGTGCTTTGGTAGCTGTGTTAACTTTATCGGGTTTAGCTGAGGAGGTGAAAAGCATCTTGGCTGTGACCTAGAACCGCATTAATCCCTGTTTCAATTACCCTTTTCCAAATGCACATGAATCCAAGAGCTGCTCAGAACACGTCAGGCATGAAAGGAGTGTATTGTTTCCTGGTGCTTTTCTGGTTAGGTGCAATCAGACATGCACGTTGTTCTGCCAGCGCTGGGAAACATGATTAACGTTTCAAAGTGTGAACATTGTGCCAGAGCTAATTACATAACATTAATCCTCAGAATAGAATACCGTGCTCCAGCCCTTAGCACTGACGTTCGAGTTTGCCTTTCATAAAAGTTATTGATTACAAATTGTTGTGCTGCTTAGAAAAACCTAATGTGTCTAAACATCTGCTAATGATCTTAACATCGAACATCTTCACGTTTTCTGTTGGTCCGTTCATCAGGAAATGTTCATCACGCAAAGCATTGTAGGTCTACGATAACTAAAACATTGATTGATATATATATTTTTCCCCTGATTCCCTGTTATTGATTAGTTGGTTCGAGTCCATGTTTACATCACAGATGCTCAGCATGGTCAAAAAAAATAAATAGTGTCAGTCTGCCTTCGTCTGACTCTTTGCTGCACAGATGTGCAAATGCGCACACACAGCTTGTCTAACCTCTGTAGAGAAGTACTGCCAATAGACTAGGACTCTCTGGAGCAGATAAACATGAACCTAGTATTGACACCATGCTGCCTAATGCCAGGTGTGGGCTAGAGTAGTATAAAGCCCCCCAGCATTAAGCTGTGGAGCAGTGGAGCTCCATGTGTTCTCTGGAATGATGGTTGGTGCTCCTTCTAGTACTTTTGGGATGAGAAAGGGAGTCATCCACTATTCTGACCTCACTAATGCTCTTGTGGCTGAATGCAAAGCTATTTTATCTTAAAAAAAGAGCGAGTTATTATAGTTATAATGCAGTTGAATCACTATTATTTCAGGTAAGTGCATTCTGATGCATCCGTGCATTAGTATTCCTCTTACTGATGAACCTTTCATAGACCAGCCATAGTATTCCAGTCAAACCTGCTTATGTTCTACCCTAGTGCTTTTGGCACAGCAACCACTGATGTTTCTTTTGTGTACCCTCCCAGCTCACTGCACAGACATTCAACCCCTCACGCCTTCAATTACTCCACCGCGTACCCCCCCTCCGCAGGCGCTCTCTCGCAGAGGCAGCGGTCCACCTCCACACCCAACGTGCACATGGTCAGCACTGCCCTGCCTGTCGACGGCAGCCTGATCGAGGTAACAACAGGACCTCTCTCTCGCTCGCTCGCTCGCTCTCTCTCTCCTCTTCTCGGGTTTTCTTAAAGACGCTCTCAAAATAGCAAGGAGCGCTCAAACCATCCCGAGCATGCCTCTGCCCTGACTTCCCCCTTTTACTTCTTCTGTCAGTCAGGTCATTTTCTTTACTTCTGCTGCCCACTGTACTCTTTCTGCTCTCGTTGTGTTCAGTGCTGTAAGTGGCCCCTCTTTTCTGATCGATTCCATCTGTTAGTCACTAGCTGGTGTCAAACTCTGCCAGCGGTCCTGGAGAGCAGGGCTTCATGATGATGAGAAATTGCAGTTATTTTTTCTAAGCATTGCCAATGAGTTATGGATTGTAGTGTATTTTAAAAATGCACTGCTGAATCAATAATGCAATAATGCAACATTGAGAATGATTGGCTTGTGCTGTGCTGAGAAAAGCATTTACTTTTGTGAATGCCTAAATAGCACAAACGGCTCATCTGTGACATGGTCATGGTTAGAATCTGGTTCAAAGCAGGTTCATTTATGCTCTGGACACCAGTTAGTGCTCTGTCCACTTCTCTTTTCACCCTCACGCTCTCTCTATTTCCCTTTTTTTCTCTTTACTCTGTCATTGTGCCATGGTGGGGAGTAGCTAGATTGCCTGAATACTTCTCCTAGCTCCTGGTGCCGACGATTTTGTCTGAAGAGAAGAGTAGGTATTGTTCACCTCTTCGACACCTCTAGTTTTGAATGTGCAACAGTGTTTGTTTGTTTGTTTATTTATTATTGATCTAGTCAGAGATCTGCAACCTTCCCGCAGCAGCTCTATATGGGCAACAGCATGTTTTGGTTTGTGCTGTAAGCTTCCTTCAGTGTATAGTGGGGAAAAATAAAAGGACACATGCTGGAGTTACATTACATTCATGTGACTTTGTGTTTTTTATTATTATTATTATTTATTTACCTAATTTCCTTCCTTGCTTTTATTTTATTTATCTCCATGTAGGATGCCATACGCCATGGTCACGGTCACAGTTCAGGTAAGGGAGACCATGGTATCGCATAAGAAATGCGTTTTGATTGTGTTCTGTTTATTCTGTCTGGTGTGGAAAAAACGAAATGCTCCATCTGATCATGTTTTTTTTGTTTGTTTGTTTTCAACAGCTGGTAGTTCCCCGAGCCAGAGTCCGACTGGCTGGAACCAGTCCAAAACTCCAGCACCAGCTCCAAAAGAGAGGGCATCGTCCTTCAATTCTCAGGAGAAAAACAAAATCGTAAGCTCTCAACTGTGCCACTTCCCTTCCACCTAGAACCAGAGTAGATGCATTGAGAACACTTCCCTTTTTTCAAGTACATCCTGTGAAACATAGAAGTGAAGGAACACGCACATAATACCTCTGATAGGCCCTGATTATTTCTGAACCTGTAGCCCTCTACAGGCCTTGACTGGCCAAGGCATGTTTACAGCCGTTGAAAAACACACACACAGACTGAATTCTAAATTAAAGTTAATAAAAGCATTGAGCTGTTTAAGGAAAAATCACTGACCATTCTGTTTGCTGAGCAACCTACACCTACTGTTAACCAACTGTTTCTGAGAATATCTGACCTTCATGGCATCCAGTGGCTCGTAACTACTTGCTTGAATGAGCAATCATCATCTGCTCCATTTGCCATGTTTTGATGTCTGTTGCTTAGTAACAGAGACTTGCAGTGCATTGTGGTCTACATTGAGCTCATGTACCAAGAAAGCTCATGTTCACTAGAAATGACCAGTGCATTATGGGAGATCGTAGTGCCTCACAATCACACTTAAATTTAAACGATTCAGACACTTGGAGAAAATTGACCTACTTAATAGCATCTAAAATGTAAATAATAAAGAGCCCTTATGGTTTCTGGTTATTGATCTTATTAATTTATTATTCATTAATATGTTCCTGTTTTTAAAATTGTTGTACAGTTAAAAAAAAAAAAAAAAGCATCAACTTGAAACTTGATTTCGAACAAAGCCTTGGTGTGAGGTTCAGAGTTAGCAGTCTTCTACTATGTGTGGCCTAGTGTGGACTGAAATACTGTACACTATGGGTTGTACACACATTTTCAAGATCATGTAAATCAGTAGTTTTTCTGGATTAATATTAATATATAGATTTTTATTTATTTATTTATTTGCAAAGATTTAATTATAGATGAGACAGGATTCTGAGTTGCTCAGCTGTCCAATGCGCTACCACTATGGCCAAGGGATTTAAGTCCCAGGCCATGCTGCTTTGCCATCAGCGTCCAGAGTCCGTACTCAGTCCACACTCTGAGAAAAGTGCCCTCCTGCCCGACGATGCTGCATTTTAGAAAAGAGGTGGTGGCTGCCTTTGCATGTATTGGAGCTGATTTGTGTTAAGACCTTATCCTCCTAGTGTCAGGAGCAGTTGTTAATTGGCCGAACCAAATTAGGAGGGGGAAAAAAGGGGTGGGTCAACAAATTTATCTTACTTAATAATAATATCTTAATAATAATAACAATTTTTGCAAGAGATTTAGAAGAACATTGGCAATACATTTATTTCAATACTGCATTGAAATTCTTCATTTTTAGTATTTCCAGGAATCATTTCAAAAAATCATTATTTTGCTCAGACAAAAATAAACTGATGTTGGTTTACTGTCTTTCAGCGGCCAAGAGATAAGAGAGACTCCAGCTACTACTGGGAGATTGAAGCCAGCGAGGTTGTGCTGCACTCCCGAATCGGATCAGGTTCCTTTGGAACAGTATACAAAGGGAAATGGCACGGTAAGCGCTTCTGTAGCTCTGGCTAGTGCAGCCTCAGCACTTCTTCTTTCTTCACAAACTCTGTCTGGTCTCTGCTGCAACAAGTGCATCGAAACACTTCTCCTCTTTGGTGACTTGCAGGTGATGTGGCAGTGAAGATTTTGAAAGTTACAGACCCAACGCCGGAGCAGTTCCAGGCCTTCCGCAATGAGGTGGCAGTTCTACGGTAAGCTGTGCCGTTAAAGCTGCAGTTATTGTGTTTCAGCTCAAAGCTCAGTTTCCTTAATCTTCACTGAATCCCTTGATATGGACAAAAGTATTGGGACACCTATTTATTTATAGTTTTGTTCAAAATCAGTGGTATTTTGTCAGAGCTAGTGAGGTCAGGATGTTGGATGATCACCACCCCACCTCGTCCTCAACTCCCAAATTCATCCCAAAAGTATTGGGTGGAGCACCATCTATCGTTCCAGAGAACTGGAATCTTCCACTACTCCACAGGTCAATGCTGGAGGGCTTTGCACCCCTCTAGCCCATGGTGTGAATAGGCTCATGTTTATCTGCTCCAAAGAGTCACTTTTTTTATTGACGATACTTTTTTTGAGGGACTAGACAAGCTGTGTGTGTGCATTTGCACTCATTAGAAGTGGTGTCCACAAACATTTGTACATTTAAGTTTATTTGTCATCTAAAAATTCTCGACGTGTTGTAGCTGCAAGGCTATAGTAGCAAACTTATAGTAGCTTGCAGCCTCCAGCATATCTGCCATTGTGCATAATCATTGTGACCTGCATAGTCATTGTACATTTGCTTCAAACCCCATTTGGTTGTTACGCAATATACACATGCCATTCTGGGCAAGCTGAGAGCTACCAACGCATTTACATTTAGGTTTACAGCATTTAGTTGACGCTATTTTTAGGGTAACTCCTATAACAGAGGTTGTTCAGAGTCTTGCCCAAGGAGTGGTGTAGCGCAACATAGTCCCCCAGACCGGGAATCAAACCCCAGTCTCCCACATGGGTTGGTAGCTCACTGGCAGGTGGTGGTGTTATCTGTTGCGCCACACCAACCACTAAACAGCATCTGAAGGTAAAAGAAGCATGTGGACTGAGCAATACTACAGGATTTTACACACTCCATTTACGGAGAGCGGTCACAGTGCAGTACCAACGCTCTGGCCCACAGTGCCAGTGTGCCAGAATGGCGATGCCAGTGGAGCATCAACATGATTCTGAAGGTGCTATTTTTAAATTCTCAGTGATTGTGTTTGCCTTGCATTCTGCATGGTAATGCTACTGAAAAACCATGCTCCATGCTTGTACTTGATGCTTGCACTTCTCTGGCCTTCTCTGTGTCCACAGGAAAACTAGACATGTCAACATCCTGTTGTTCATGGGCTACATGACGAAAGATAACCTCGCCATTGTGACGCAGTGGTGCGAGGGCAGCAGTCTGTACAAACACCTCCACGTGCTGGAGACCAACTTCCAGATGTTCCAGCTGATCGACATCGCCAGGCAGACTGCTCAGGGCATGGAGTGAGTTTGTGAGATTAGAGCCTTCTACAGAGGTTCTCTTAGTCTGTCAAAGTCCTGTTGAGATTAAAAAATATTTTATTGAGAGTTTCCTGTGGCTTTCTTCTCTTTTTCAGCTACTTGCATGCAAAGAACATCATCCACCGGGACATGAAGTCAAATAGTATCCTTCTAAATAGATCATGCTTTCTTCTATGGGTTTAGGGCACCTTTACAAGAGTGCTATGCTTATTTTCTTCAGGTTTCACCTTGAAGACGCTGAGGTTAGAATCAAATGATAGTTTTAATATGAATTATTGCATACGAGGAACGTGTATATTGTAAATTGCTCTTTAGCTCTTGTTTGTAAAGCAGACTTGACATTCTTGACATGTTAGGAATATGGCTGTGGCTATGGTATGGGGGTCTGCTCCTGCACACTGGAAATGGAATAAACAGATAGGCCACGGTTGTAATCACATACTTTCATCATAGGTTAACCTTCCCAAAACGGTACACCTTTAACTCCAGCACAGACATCTTCTTGCATGAGGGCTTGACGGTGAAGATTGGAGATTTTGGTTTGGCCACGGTGAAGGCCAGGTGGAGCGGTTCTCATCAAGTGGAACAGCCTTCAGGCTCCATTTTATGGATGGTCAGTTGTTAATAGCAAAGAAAGGATTCAAATAATTGTTGTCCTCTGTACATACAGGCATACAGACCTTCAGCTTTGTATTCAATATATGGACAAAAGTATTGGGACACTGGTCATTCAATGTTTCTTCCAAAATCAAGGCTATTTATCCTGCTTTTGTTGAAGTAACTGTTTCTACTGGCCATGGCAAAAGGCTTTCTGCTAGACTTTGGAACATTTATTTGGGGGCTTTGATTGCTTTTGGCGACAAGAGTGATAATGAGGTCAGGATGTTGGATGATCACCACCTCACCTCATTCTCTACTCATCCCAGAAGTATTGAGTGGAGCACTATTCGTCATTCCAGAGAACACAGTCCCACTGCTCCACAGCTCAATGGAGATTCATATACAGATAGATTCATGTTCATGTATCTACTCCAGTGGTGTTATTCTTTTGGCAGTACTCCTCTGCAGGGTCTAGACAGGCTGTGTACATCTGTCTCAGCAGTGGGTGCAACTTAAAGTAGCTGAGTGCAGTTGTTAGATGAGGTGTCCACAAACATTTGGACATTTAGTGTGTTTGCCTAACATCATCTTAACTTTTCCAGTCCTTGTTTGCTGTGTGTTGTAAAGTTTCGTAACTGGACCACTCTGCTTATTCCCACCTAGGCCCCCGAGGTGATCCGGATGCAAGACAACAACCCATACAGTTTCCAATCAGATGTCTACTCCTACGGCATTGTACTGTATGAGCTGATGACGGGAGAGCTTCCGTATTCACACATAGCTAACAGAGATCAAGTACGTTCCTGCACTACATATACACCAGATTAGATTAATGGAATTCATTGAAACCATGCCATGTGTGTTAGTGTATGGTGCATGGCCTTAAAGCCTAGTACTTGCCTTAAAGCAGCAGTTTGCCACTGGGCTCTCCCTACTAGCGTAATTCTCTTTAATCAACTGTGATAATTACAAATCATGCTTGGAGTTCTCTCTTATGGGCCGCTGTATACATGCATTTGCTGACTAGCAGAGGGATACAGAAGCGGGATCTGAAGGTAGAGAAGCATGTGGTCGGAGGTGTAGAGTATTACTATGGGATTTTACACTAATATGAGGTTCTCCTGCAGCTCCACCAAAGTTATGTGGTGTGGTAGCTGGCGTGCAGTACTTAAAAGGTGCTATTCTCAGTAAAACAAACCAGTGGAGCATTGACATGAGTTTGAAGCTATTTACTTTATATGTTGTTTTAAAGCCTAGTTTAGTCAGGAGAAGCTAATGCTGCAAACAGTGAAAGCAATCTCATAGCTGCCCGTTAGCTTTATGCCGGGGACAGCTTGATTAGTCATATTTGCATGTTTTTGGTTGAGCCATTTCTTTAAGATCCATCATATTTAAAACTCACTTTATTTCTCTTTTAATACATAAAACAGTATTTATATATGCTCCACTCCAATGTAATTTTGGCATTGCATAATTTCTAAATATCAGTACAGAGCCAAAACCTATTATTCTTTGAAACAAGCTTATCAGTTGCCCTCTAATCAGAAACAGGGAAATTTAAAACAGTCGATTGTAATTGCATTAACTTGGCTGAATTCTCTTTTGTTTACATACTTAAAATATAGTTATGCCACTAAGAAGACAGATTGCAAAGTGTGAGTGTGAAAATCCAGAGAAACATCTCTCCAGGCATGGCCCCAGGCTTGCACTCTGACTGCCCTAGTCACTTTGGAGCCTGAGGGCTAAATTTAGCCTGAAATCCTACCTGAGCTCCACAGTCCCCACACCACGAGACAGACTTGCTCCCCAGCTCCTGCCCTGCTTGTTTGTTTGTAGTGTCGGCATGTAGCCTCGCTTCATTCCCCCGGCCCAGCCCTGGCCTGCAGCCCACTACTGCTTTCTTAGTAAAGCACTGCACTAGACCTGGATACTGTGGTTTTCAGTTTATTTATAAAAAAAATATGAACAAATAAAGTGCTAGTGCTACAACTATAGCATTTGGTCTCATGTCAATGTCAAATCTGAAAATCATATTAATTTGCTTCAGTCATTCATTTACAAAAAAATCAAATAACAAATAATCACTCAACAAGTCACACCTGGTATCATCTCAGATTTCACCTTGGTTTGCCTAATTTGGTACGAATCGGAATTAATTATGAAACACTCTGAATGTGAGTTTAATCAAACAATGCCATTAAGCTCATTTTTATGTTTCTCGATGTTTCTAATAATATCTCTGCGATTATACAGCACAGAAATATGAGAAGCCAACCCTTTCCATTGCATCTCACTGCACCAGAGTTATGAGACTATGAAGACGGGTCTCTCCGTACTTGTCATCCACCTCTTATCTGTAGTTGGCGGATTTGTGCGCCCGTCTATAGCTTTATATGAAACTGACCAGTGGACACTCAAACTCTCCTAAATCTTCTGATTTAGTGAAGCTAAGACTCTGGTGAACCTGTTTCAAGCATCATAACAATTCGTCCAAGTGGGTAAAGTGGTGTTTTAACTTGGAAAATTAAGAATTTCTAATATCTGACAGTTTTTTGGGGTTAGGGTCAGGGTCAGATTATTTTCTCAGTCAGTGCTCTAGGTCACATGGGGTCTCATTACAGAGAGAGTGGAGACTGTTAGGAACATTTTTATATAAAACGTGTGGGTATTATCTAATATACAAGTGTCTTTAAAAGTGAGTTTAGGATAAACTAAAAGATAATCGAGAAAATGCCCAGAGGGTTAATGAGTACAATTACATTTATGGTGTTTAGTTGACACTCTTATTCAGAGCGACTTACAAGGTCACTCGTATTGCAGAGGTGGGCCAATGTAGTGCAAGGATTCTTATTGGTGTAGCTCAGCATAGTCACCCAGACCAGGAATTGAACCTCAGTCTCCCATGTGGGGAAAGTTGCCCACTGGCAGGTTGTGATGTTATCTGTTGTGCCACACTAACCACACATTGGGGTATTTTAATAATAATAATAATAATAATAATAATGATGATATAAAATGGTTTAATTGATCAATGTAACAATTATAATTGATCTGAATATGCATGTATTTATTTATTTACTTTTAAATAACACTCATTGTCATTGTGTTTCTTGAACCGGTAATATTTAATTGATTTGTGGTTGATTTGAGCTTGTGGGTGTAAGTCTGATACTGATGTTTTTCTCCTGTTTTTATTCTCTCTCTTTATAGATCATCTTTATGGTTGGCAGATGTTATCTGTCCCCAGATCTCAGTAAGCTCTACAAGAGTTGCCCCAAAGCTATGAAGCGCCTCGTTGCCGACTGTATTAAAAAGTCCAAAGAGGAGAGGCCTCTGTTTCCACAGGTACACAATAAATGTCTATAAATAGACTACTATGTCCACCCCTGCTTTAAAATGAACTCCCCTATTATATCAGCTCCACTAATCATATAGGAGCCCTTTATAGTTCTATAATTACAGACGGTATTCGTCTGTTTCTCTGCATACGCTGTTCGCTTTCTTTCACCCTGTTCCTCAATGATCGGGGGCCTTTGGTGTACATCTCTATCAATCTCATAGATATCTCAGGATCAGCACCTTGTCCATTTCTCCTTTTGCTTCTGTAGATCCTGTCCTCCATCGAGCTGCTGCAGCACTCCCTCCCAAAAATCAACCGCAGCGCATCAGAGCCGTCCCTGCACAGAGCCGCACACACCGAGGACATCAATTCCTGCACTTTGACCTCCATGAAGCTGCCTGTCTTCTAACGCAGTGCTCCATGCCAAATGCTCACCGGTCAGCAAGCCACTGGCTGTTAATCTAGCCAGGCTGCACAGGAAGCAAAGAAGCCCCTGAGCTGAAGGCAACTTGCTTTGGGCCTTGGTTTGCTGGCCGTTTTGCTGAACTTGCTACTCTGTTCTGATTGTGAGGTCTTCTTAAATGAACTATCTGAAATCTGGGAGGCCTCTAGAAGGATGGAGTAAATGTGTTTGTTAGCCAGGTAAAGGACAAATGCACTTGCCACAAGAGTGTTTTTGGTCCCAAAGGAACCAAAATCTAGTTTGTATGTGTACTCCATTATAATATTCACATTTCTGCAACAGATCTAATCCTTGCTGAAGGCAAAGATGGGATCTAATTCATGCACAAAACAAATTATTTTAGTTTTTTTTTGTTGTTGTTAAAAATGTAATTGCGACAGGTGGATGAAACAGGCGGACGAAACAAACCTAAGGTAACCACAGATAACCATATGTCTAATAATTCTACTCTTCGGCTGCAAAACAACCCTGATTTTACAGTCAAAGCTCAGTAGACTATTTTTCTATCGCTTGCTGCCACACACATTTCATGTCTGACTGAAGAATGCCTTGCGAATGTTGCCGCGTCTCTGTGTGAGAGTTAGAGATTGCGGTCTTGCCTTTCGCAAGCTGTGGTTGGCTAAGCGCAGAAGTGGAAGCCTTTGTGAGGATTGCCACTGCACAAAACAATTCAATCGAAGTGCCTTTTGCGTGTGGAGTTTTCTAAGCATTCAATCAGTTTTCATTGTTGTTTATGATGCCTTATGTTGGAGTAATGTATGGATGGTCAATGTTCGCGTCATCAGTGTTCAGCCGCTGTTTAATGGTGTTGATTAGAACGGTAGGTCTCATCATTATAAAAATGACTGAGTCTTTAGTGATTGTCAGCTATTTGTTTTGAAGGTTTTATTGCGGACTTTATTGAGTACATACTTCAGTAATGGTTATTTTAATAAAATTAAGTTAAATCCCAAATTCCTGCATTCTGGTGCAGTTTCTCCATTCGCTAGGATGATCAATAAGGCTTTTTATGGGAAGGCCGATCTAATAGTCTAATACAGGGGTGGGAAACCCCAGTCCTGAAGGGCCGGATTCCTGCACAGTTTAGTGCTTTTCCTGCTCAAACACACCTGATTCAACTCTACAGGGTCTAGACAAGCTGTGTACATCTGTGGGTGTGGGTGGGTGCAACTTAAAGTAGGTCTGTGTGGCCCCGTTCAAATCTGGTATTTTAAATGCATCTCCTATGACCACTTCTTTCATCATTTCCTGCCAGTAGTACCTCCTTTATCCCTCGCACCCATATTTTGTGCTGACCATTTCTGATCGGAACACCCAGGATGCGTGCCAGGTGCCAAAAAAATTGACCCCCGTTGCCCACCCCAGGGTTAATAGATTTTATTAATTTGTTTGTTCTTGTGGTGGGGTTATTTGGGTTTTTGCACTTACTCACTGAGGGGAATTTGATCACTTGCACCTTGTCTTAAACGCCTGAGCCCCCCTTTTTAATAAATACTTTTTGTAGGACTTAAGGAAACCGGTTGGTCTGTGAACTTACAAAAAAGCCCTAAAAAACCTGAGCCAGTTTGGCCAGAACATCCCCGGCTAGACTTGATCCACATGAACTTGGTTCTTAGTAGAGATAGTATGTGATCTTGTAGGTGACATTAATGACTGTAGAACTTTGCCTGTTGTTATATAACTGGCTCTGGATGCACTGGCGTCCGAACTAGACTCAAGCAAAACATTAAAACTCTGAAAGAAAAAAGTTGATGTAGTTCGGGAAGCTCACTTCTCCAACATCTCACTAATGTGCAACAGTTTGACAGTGTGTGTGATGTGTACAGTGGCAGTGTGGTGCAACCCGCTGGTCAGCCTGAGCTGCACTACTCTGCTGTAGAGATTATGAAACTGGGCTCATCAGAGAACATATTCTTTGGACTAGTCAGGAAAATGTGTTTATATATGAGCCTTGCTGTGTTTTGATCATAGTTTTATATATATATATATATATATATATATATATAGTGTATTTATTTTTTTATGTATATGGTATAATTTTAATGGACAAAAGTCTAGCTAATGAATTTTAATGATGCGTCAGTTATTTTTCCTGCACTGTAATCTTTTTACTGCTTTCAGTCTGACGTTGCTTGACGAGGAGACTAGATTCGGTTGTGCTAGGAGAAAGGAAGAGCGACAGAACATGGTCTGAGAGTATGTACATGCTTGAGAACAAATAATAATGAACATAAAAATGCACAATTTTACACAATACTGAGCCATTAGCAAAATCAGTGGTGAATAAATTGGCAGAACCAGATCCTGAAATGTATAAAATTACCATTTTTACTCTCATGTAATGACTAACATTTCCCCTAAATCAATCCAACTATCATTAAGTGTGTGTTGGGGTAAGACCGTAAGAACCAAGCTTATGTTATAGAGCATCCCCTTGTGGACGTTATTGGCCTGTCTGGATTACTGGGCTATGGTAAAACCGAAATCTCAGCTCAGAGCCGCATTTTCCCAAGATATATTCCTGGGAAATTCATGAGATGTACACTATATGGACAAAAGTGTTGGGACACCTGCTCATTCATTGTTCAGTTTTTAAATCAAGGGTTAAAACAAGTTTATCCTGCTTTTGTTGGCGTAACTGTCTCTACTGTCGTGAGGATTGGAGATTCTTTAGCATTGAAGAGCTTTAGTGAAGTGAAGGATGTTCATCACCAACTCATCCCAAAAGTATTGGATGGAGCTCCAACTATCATTCCAGAGAACACAGTTCTTCCACTGCTCCACAGCTCAATGCTGGGGGGCTTTATACTCCTCTAGCCCACACCTGGCATTAGGCAGCATGGTACCATTAGGTTCATGTTTCTTATCTGCTCCAGAGTGTCCTATTCTATTGGTGGTACTTGTCTACAGAGACTAGGCAAGCTGTGTGCGAGCTCTGTGTCAGCAATAGTAACTGAATGCGTTCATTAGAAGGGGTGTCCACAAACATTTGGACATTTAGTGTATAAAAGCAGAAAATAACTTGAACCCATTTTCACGTGGGGCTGCTTCTAGTAGAGATCCTTCATGATCTCCTTGAACAGAGGGTGAAGACACATGTCCTGTTCGGCCTTCTCCAGCAGGTTGATGATGCGGACGTGGTCAGCCACCAGGGGCCGGAGGTCCGTCATCTTCTGCAGCAGTTTGGCAAAAAGGTGAGGGGAGTCTGGGTGAAGGGCTTTAAGCTGGAGCTCCAGAGCCAGCAGAACCTCATCCTGGAGCACCTCAATAGCTTTTGCATTCACCAACCCTGGTCTGTCTGCAAGTGGGGAAACAAAGTGGAGGACTTTAGGGACATGGAACTGCTGGCAATTTTAATATGTGATCAGCCATATAATTAAAACCTCTACCTCTATACCTGTCTGTACTGTGTGGGACCTCCTTGCACCACCAAAACATCTCTGACAAGTTGAGGCATGGACTCCACAAGACCTCAGAAGGTACTGTGCAGTGTCTGGCACCAACACCCTAGCAGTGAGGTGAACTGGGGCCTTCATAGATGGCATCAGGGAGTATTCACGTCACCTGTCAGTGGTTTTAATGTTATGGCTGATGGTTTAGGTACTTTTGGAAGAAGGGTTAGGCTGCTCCTACCACAGTATATGATCATTAAGTCCATCTACCTTACTGATGTGCAATGAGTGAGTGATTGTAGCCCACCTGCTGCCCACTAGTCCACTCATCATGGGTCAGTTACTGACCACAAGGCTGCTGTTGGTAAGATATCACACCAAGTAACCATCATTTTTGTGGTCTGAAGCTGACCGCTGACGAAAGCCTAGAGGATAGCCGGCACGGACTCTGCGTCAACAGATGAGCTCCATTCTGTAGCTGTACACCAGCAGGGTGGAGCTATATAGCAGGGTTTCCAATAAAGTGGCCAGTGTATGTAGACCTGTGTACCAACAAGCCAGCAAGCTTTTACCTCCACAAAGGATGAGGGTAGCGATGAACAGTGCCAGGTCGCAGTCCTCCAGCTCCAGGGTGTTGAACTTCGTTGAAAACTCAAACTTGGGCTCCATCATGTCACAGAAGGGCTTCCTCAAGCTCTTCAGGAACTCTCGTGTTAGGAAGATCTTGCCGCAGCCCATCAGGATCCCGTCCTTATTGGTGAGGTTCACCAGGCGGATGATCAACACTTCGATGACGCTGTACTTCAGCATGGTCACCTGGTCGTTTATGTCCAAGTCCGTAAAACCCGGTATGCTCTTGGCGAACTCTGTCACCTGCTGGACTCCTTCGGCCTGACGGAACTGGACCTGACGGAAGAAGGACAGCTCCATCTCCCTGGTAGGCTCTGGGCTCGGGGAAGGGGCTGCAGGGGGCCGCATGGCGTTTAGAAGCTGTTGCCCGACTGTCAACGATGTCATGTCATGGATGATGAAAGGCTGTGGGAAGAAAGTGACGTTACTATTACTACCACTACTACTCTGAGCAGTGAAAGCCATGGTGGAACCGATCTGTAAAGAACCATGTTATTCATGGAGATTAGTGTGAGGGTGAAGAACCTTTTCAAGGTTTACAGATGAAAGGTTTTATGGCATCGTTCGAAGAACCTACTGAAGAACCTTTATTTTGAAAGGGGCTAGATGTTCTTCTCCAGACCGGCTTATGGTACATAAAGAGGCACGTCTGCTGTTGGACGGCCTGTCAGAAGGACTCTGATTGGTGTAGAGTGTTGCAACAATCTGGAATACCATAGCAACTGCGGAGGAACCACTTCTCAACAACATGGCAACAATGTGGGGATACCATTGCAACTGCAGATCAACCGCTTGTCAACAACACAGCACTCTCTGGCAACCACTTTGCAACCAACTCGCACACACCTAGTTAACCCCATTGCAACAATCTGGAAAGCCATGACAACTGCTTAGCAATTACTTATCAACAACATAGAAACAATGTGGGATACCATAGCGACTGCATAGCAACTCTGTGGCAAACGCTTTGCAACCAACTAGCACACACATAGTAACCCCACTGCAACAGTCTGGAATACCATGGCTACTGCTTAGCAATTACTTAACAACATAGCAACAATGTGGGATACCATAGCGACGGCGTAGCAGCCACTTAGCAACAACATAGCAACTGCCTAGCAACTCTGTGGCAAACACTTTGCAACCAACTAGCACACACCTAGTAACCCCACTGCAACAATTTGGAATACCATGGCAACTGCCTGGCAACCATTTGTCAACAACAACATAACAATGTGGGATACCATAGCAACTGCCTAGCAACCACTTATTAACAGAAATGGAAGAGTACATCCTCCCAGTGTCGGGAGCATTACATATTGGGGGGGGGGGGGTATGTTGGGTACAAATTAATGTTTTTTTTTTATTAATACTGTTACTACTACTTCTAATATGCATAATAATGATACATTAATTAAATTGTATTTATGGTGAAATAAAAAGAAAAATCATACGTTTGAATCCTTTCATTGCTTCCGGGCGCATAAATGGACGTCCTGCATTATGGGCAAGCTATTTCCTCAGACAGTCACAATGTTTAATGACTTAGTTGGGACACGCTGTAATTGCTATAGAGACCAATTCCTAAACCACCCAAATTAAGGATTTTAAAAGAGTATCCAGACGCCCCTTCTAACTGATCATTTTTTTACAGTGCAATATTTCCATTAATCAAATGTAAAGTGGAAGTCTTCCACCACCCTATTAATATCCTTAATTTGGGAATATGCATGGATACTTTTGGACAAACAGGGTCCTGGACTAGGATTAAGCCTAATTGTGGACTACAGTTTCCTTTAAATGGATAATCCCTCTTCAGAGTGCCATGTAGGCAGGGCTGGGACTAGGCCTGACCACCAAACCAACCTGTAGTAAGTATCCAGTAGATGAACCTGGACCTTACCGTATATTCATTATCCTTCCCTGCTAGGATGGTCCGGGCCTTGTTTTTGTTGAGGGGAAAGTATTTGAGGTAGGACTCATATAAGTGCTTGGCAAGAGCCTGCAGCTTCGCTGACTCGGGGTCCAGCTGGCCCAGGTCTGTGTGGAATTCTGCTTTCAGCCTGTCCCTCTCCGCTAGAGGAGTTCGCCCAAAACGAATAGCTATGGGGGAAAAGAGAGAGATGGAGGTTAACAAAGCCTCACTGGCCATCTGTTAAAACACACCTTTGTGGAAGGGATGCATTCTCTGCAGGCTGTTTTTCAGGAAGCCACCTGGGATAACATAGCAACTGCCTAGCAACCAGCTTACAATGCCCTAGGGACCACAAAGCAACTCCATCGCTACCACTTAGGATATTAAAACAACTGCTTTAGCAGTCAACTTGCAACACCCTAGAGGCACTGAGCAGCATCATAGCAAACCCATAGCAACAGCATGGGATGGCATAGCAACTGCTTAGCAAGCCCCTGGGAACCAGTAAGAATTTCTGTAGCCACCACTTTACAACCAACTAGCAGCCACCTCGCAACCCCTTTGGATCAATCTGGAATACCATAGCAACTGCGGAGGAACCACTTATCAACAGCATAGCAACAATGTGGGATACCATAGCAACTGCCTAGCAACCTCTTATCAACAACATAGCAACTGCCTAGCAACTCTGTGGCAAGCACTTTGCAACCAACTAGCACACACCTAGTAACCTCACTGCAACAATCTGGAATACCATAGCAACTGCGTAGCAACGACTTATCAACAACATAGCAACTGCCTAGCAACTCTGTGGCAACCACTTTGCAACCAACTAGCACACACCTAGTAACCTCACTGCAACAATCTGGAGTACCATAGCAACTGCCTGGCGACCACTTATAAACAACATAGCAACTGCCTAGCAACTCTGTGGCAACCAGTTTGCAACCAACTAGCACACACCTAGTAACCTCACTGCAACAATCTGGAGTACCATAGCAACTGCCTGGCGACCACTTATAAACAACATAGCAACTGCCTAGCAACTCTGTGGCAACCACTTTGCAACCAACTAGCACACACCTAGTAACCTCACTGCAACAATCTGGATTACCATAGCAACTGCCTGGCGACCACTTATAAACAACATAGCAACTGCCTAGCAACCATAGAGTAATATTACAGGATTTTACACAAATATGACTCTATCAAGAGCGTTTTTCCAGCTAATTTTGGACCATCTATTCTGATCCTCTTGCCATAAAATTGTTAAACATTATAAAGAGAAACATTTTTAAAAAGTGTCAAAATGTAAAAGAAATAAACAATTTAATTTACACAATTAATGATACTATTAGGTATAACTGTGTTGATGTGATGCTCTGTATTCTCTACATGCTCTAGATAGCCCTGTGCACATCACACATCACGTAAAGCACCTTATTCAGGGTATCTACAGCCTAGACATTCCTAATGCAGAGTAACCTGGCCATCAATATACCTTCACTGAAGACATATCTACTGTCAGCTTCTGCTCATTGACACCTACCAGTATGTGACATTCCTGCTACTACACACTTCTTGAAGCGACAGAACTGACACTTGTTCCGACTCCTTTTGTGGATGCGACAGTTCAGACCACAGTATTTATACATCAGCTTCAGCTGAACCGTTCTCCGGAAGAAGCCCTGGAAGAGAGCATGAGGAAATTCAAAGATCTTATAATCAGCAACAACATCAGATGAGTAAAAGTAAGCTAATGATCACCAAACCAAAACTTACACCCCAAATGCCCAAATGTTTGTGGACACCCCTTTTAATGAATGCGTTCAGCTACTTTACACAGCTTAAACAACTTGCACAGCTGTTCTAGTCCCTGTAGAGAAGTACATGCCAGTATAATAGGACTCTCTGGAGCAAATAAATAAACCATGCTGCATAATGTCAGGTGTGGGCTAGAGGGGTATAAAGCCCCCCAGCATTGAGGAGCTGTGGAGCAGTGGAAGAACTGTGTTCTTTAGAATGATGGATGGTTGGTGCTTCATCCAATACTCCGAGAAGTGACCATCCAACATTCAGACCTAACTAACTAACTAACGTTCTTTTTGTCGCTGAATGCAATCAAATCCTCACAGCAATCTAGTAGAAAGCCTTTTTCCTGGACAGTAGAGACAGTATTTCAACAAAAGCAGGAGAAACTGTTCTTAATACTCCAGATTTTGGAGGAAACAGTGAATGAGCAGGTGTCCCAATACTTTTGTCCAAATAGTGTACTTCAAAACGCTGAACTTTCCAATCATAATTCGTACTACAGATCACAAGTCTTAATATTTACAGTCATTTGTTTAATCAGAAAGTCACAAGTCACAGATTTAGGGCTGGTATTACCTTGCAACCTTCACACACATGGACTCCGTAGTGGTACCCAGAGGCCTTATCCCCACATACTCTGCACTCAATGTTTTGCAAAGCACTGGACACGTCGTTGTGGAGTTTTGCATAGGAAAAACAGCTTGCTGGAAGCTTTGGGACCACTTGACTGGAACCTGCACAAGGCAAAACAGTACAGATAAGGCAGCGCTGTTAACTTCTAGAACACTAGTGGAACCATTTTTAGTACTTCCAGCATCTATCAGCACAGGAACGGAGGTTTCTAAGGCTTGGTTCCTCTCTTTTTGGATCTGTTCAGCCTAAAAGGAAAAGCTAGAGCAGCAAAGAAGATCAACCAACACAATCAGAATAGGAAAATCCCGGTCATGCTGCTAGCCATCGGCAGCCGGAACCCAGAGAGAGCACAATTGGCCTTGCTCTCTCCAGGGTGGGTAGATGGCACTTTCTCCCCACATCACTTCAGAGCAATGCTGGGCGTCGCATCAGAGCCGGTGCTTCGGTGGCAGTTCGGAAAAAGAGGCGCTGGCTGGCTTCGCGTTGGTCGGAGGAGACGCATGTCGGTCTTCACCCTCCCGGTGTCGGGAGCATTGTGTGTGATAGAGGGAGAATTTGTATGGGTGGGGAAATTGGCGATCCAAACTAAGGGGGGAAATGGATTTAGAAAAATGGAGAAATCTGACTGTCTGAAGCTTAAACAGTTCCCAGGATTGCTGGGGTGTTGTTAGATGGCTGTTATGGCTTCTTAGGCAACTAGCAGTGCTTCACTAATTACTAGAATCTAAAAGACACCTCAAACTAGATGCTGCCAAATACAAAAGGTCAGTGTGGAGACCTAGATACACAATCCTCAACGTACTACGCTTTGCCTGAATGTCAGACAGATCAAGTAAGACATGAGTACAATCATAAGTCTTTAATATGTGCAAGATAAGTGCTGAAGCTCAGAAGAGGAGGGTCTTCAGTCTGGGTTTGAAGACAGTGAGCGTTGGACTCTCTGGACTGGTGCAGGACAGAAAAAAGTCTGGACGCTCGTCTTCTGTGGATCTTAAAGGATGGCGGGCCGAGCCGTACTTGAAGCTGGAAGGGCTCTTGGTGCAGATCGGCTTTTGACCATCGCCATCAAGTACGGAGGTGCTGGCTGGTCCAGTCTTGGCTTTGTAGGCCAGAGTCAGGGGTCTGAAGCATTGAAGACGAGTCGTGGCACCATGGCATTCGGGATCAGCTGCAGGGGTCTGATGCTGCGCATAGGAAGAGACCAGCCAGCAGGGAGATGCAGTGGTTGATCTAGAAATGACGAGAGATTGAACAACCTGGGTGACCTCTATGGAGAGGAAAGGTCGAATTATCTGGATGATGTAAAGGAGGAATCTGCATGACCAAGTCAGGTTTACAAAGAGAGCAGGTCATCCACAACAGCACCAAGGGTTTGTACTACTGCAGAGGGAGGTTGCTATGGTTCTTTCAGTAGCTGTAGGTTGTTGCTAGTGTACTATTAAGTAGTTACTTTGGTTCAAAGGTGTCAAGTAAGAAGTAAAGAGACTTTGTTATCTTACTTAAGCAGAAATGTTGGTTATCTAAACTTTATTTATTTATTATTATTATTTATAAGAGAGCTGCAGTGAAACGTCCCGACTGAGCCCCACCTTTACATTCCAATAAAGCTTATTGATCACACGCCTCTGAAGTCTGACTTTCTGCAGCTTTACAGAACTTCTAGACAACGACTCCTCATATTTTCCTCCATGAAGCTCATGTTAATGCTCAGTAGAGCACAGAGACGCTCCTTTAATAGAGCTGATATTACTGAAATGCTTCATTTTCAATGGGCAGATCTGCAGCTGAAACAGGAGCCTAGTGCAGCCCAACATTTTTAACATCAACATTTTAATAGATCATTCTCATTATGACTTTTAGAGAAATGGGGTTTTGGGGGGGGGGGTAGTGCACTATAGACCCCTGTGGCGCGGCCTAAGCTTTCGGCCTTCGTTTTCCTTCCATTACTTTTACTTTTCTACTTGAAGTCGTTCTGAAACCAGTACTTTTACACTTTTACTGGAGTAAAAAGCTTCAGTTGATACTTCAGCTTCTATAGAAGTCTTTTAAACCCTCGTATCTCCACTCACTTCTACCTGAGGAATGAATGTCAATACTGTATTACACCTTTGCTTTAGTTGCTCTGGTACTTTCAGGTAGTTGCTATGGTACCTTAGGTAGTTCCAGTGCTATCAAGTGGTTCACAGCGTATTCTACACTATTAATAGTTTAAGATCCTTGAGGAACTTTTGGAGGTTCTTCAGTTTGAATTTGGAGGTGCCTTTATAAGGTGCTTTGAGGAACCTTTAAGAAAATTTGTGGGAGGTCTGATGAACACAGTAAGCAGTAATTTAGTATTTAAATAAATTAAATAGAAACCTGTGAGTAGAAGCTCCAACATCACCCCATCATCCTCTTCTCCTGAGTGTCTTATCACATTTATGAATACATATTTTTAATCTTGCAAATTACCCGGAATACTTTGGCACATCTTAAACTCCAGGCAGGCTTTCAGGGACAGCTGGCAGCCTGCCAACTTCAGATAAGCAAGCCTTTCTTAGAAAAGCATAATCTTCATCTCCAACGAAGATGAGCACCTTCATATCCTGCAGTGAGTGTCCAGAATCATCAGCAGTGCAGGACGGAGCGACATACAAAGTTTCAGAGCTGGGCATTAACCAGCTGGACAGATGAGGTCAGTGCTGTTTCAGCATGACACAGTGGTTTTAGTGACTGACTTAGCGCTGACCCAAGGTCTCAGAGAGCAGTGGTTGAAATGGTGGACTGAGAAAGTCATGGTGGTGCAATCCACAAAGCTCTCCAGAGGTCTCGGTTTCTCATGGAAAGGTTTAATGACCATCTACACTCCTAAAAACATGGGTGCTTAAGCGACTCCATAGAAGAACGAGTTTTGGTTCCATGAAGAGATGTAAGAGGGTAAAGAACCTGTACATCAAATGATGGTTCAAAAGCGCATGGTTCTTTATGGAATCAACAGAGGGTCTTCAAAGGGGGCTTTAGTCTACTCTTGCCCTGCAAACGGCACAATTTACCTGGGCTCTGTGGCGTGACGGATAGTGCATTCTAGCTGCCTTAGTAAGGGAATTGAAAGGTTGTGGGTTTGAGTCCCACCAGAGTCCTCAGGCTATCGATTTCTTGCAAATCTAGGTGTTCTCTGTTCCACCATTGTTGTGTGCCACCAATTTCCTTCCTTTTATGAATCATTTTTGGTGACCCAGTGCCCACTGCAGCTTCATCTTTCCATTCCTAGCTGACAGAAGTGGACCCTGACTTGGTCATCTGCTGTTGTAGCCAATCCACCTCTTGGACATGTTGTTGCTTTTCTGTCAGCTCCAACCAGCCTGGCCATTCTCTGTTGACCTCTCTTGTCAACAAGATGCTAATAAATCCCAGATCAGCAGTCCTAGAACTTCTCAAACACAGCCTGTCCAACACTAACAATCATTGCCATGCTCAAACTCACATTTTTGATCCCCATTCGGATGCTGATGAGAACATCCTACACACTGTAAGAAGTGGAGGATCAAACAATGGTCCATTTAACCACTTAAAACACAGATGGACCGCCAGAGGCCCAAAAGTGTTTGGACAAACCTCAACCAGAGAACAGCCCCACCAGTTTTCACAGAAGTCCCTGCAATTACTGAGTAATAAACTTTAGCCTTTCTGCTTTAAAGGGCTGACTCTCGTTTTATTGGTCGCCTTGTTAAAAAAAATGACTCATGATGAGCTGAGGTTTTCTGTTTTCGTCCTCAGACGGTGATCATGGCTATGCATCGCATCAGTGCTGGGTTCAGGTCCATCACTGGAGTGACACATGATGGGCAGAGTTTTTCAGCTGGAGTTGAGCATGTTTAAACTGGAAAGGGCAGCAGCCTCGGCTATTGATTACAACACAACCTGAAACATTTTAATGCTATTATTTATGCTTTGCTATTAATGATTGGTACATGCTTTAGAAAAAAAGATTCTGTACTCTGACATTTATAATAATGTCAGAGTAATAATATATTATTATAATAATATAATTCAGACAAAATTGGAATCAGCCAATCATAGGTTAAAAACATTGTATTCCAACCAGGACAATTGCAATCATGCATCTGTAGTTTGCCAGCTAATGGAGTTATGTAATAACTGAAAGTTTGGGAGAAAGACCACCCCCAAACTCCTCCCCTCCAGTACTACCTTTCGTTCTTGTGATGAAAAATTACACCTCACCGCCACCCCTGCTCCTCCTGATGATCCAATTATACTCAACCTCTACCTGGCAAGGGGGGGTCTGGCTTCGGGTTCCATCCGCTCGAAGCCCCCCAGAACTCCAGCCCAAATTTCTCGTTCTCTTTCCTTGCCTCAACTAGCGTGGTCCGCACTCACAAACTACACGTTAGCTAACTGGCCTGAGAGTTGGCCTGAGAGTTTTTCCACAAAGGAATGCCAGGAATATTCTTTCCAAAACAGCAAACCCCCTTTCTGAAAAGTGACTCACACAAGTACCAAACATCAGAACCATCTTAGACATAAAGATGACGCTAAGCTTTACATACTGTCTGCTTTTGTCCTGAGGCGGTGATCGTGGCTATGCGTCGCATCAGTGCTGGGTCCAGGTCCATCACTGGAGTCCCCATCAGAAGTCCTCAAAAAATCCAGCGTTGGAAAAGAAGTCCCATCAAACTCATATGTGAGGGCCTCCTCCAGTCCGAGCTGACTGAGTCCGAAACTCATGTTCCACGCTTCTGCATGACCGGCCTCCGAAGACATTGTTCAACAAGGAGAAACACTGACCATAACAAAGTGTGTTTCTTCAGTGGTGGATCCTCAACATGGTCAGGAAGAAGTAAATGATTCACAACGTTTGCTGAGTTTTAATGACTCCACCTCACCGGATGATCTCAAAGGTCTGCTTTTCAAACATTAACCATGGTCAGATTACATGTCAACGTAAATCCTAATTGGATTAAGAGTGTCAGTGGTCATACAGGTCAGCTGATGTCTAAAACCTACAAGGACACTAATTTAGTTGTATACACGAGGACATTACACTGCTTAGTGGGCAGTGGTGGCAGTGGTGGCTCAGCGGTTAGAGCGCCGGGATATCGATAACAGGGTTGTGGGTTCGATTCCCAGGCTCGGCAAGCTGCCACTGTTGGGCCCTTAAGCAAGGCCCTTTACCCTCTCTGCTCCCCGGGCGCTGGAGTTGGCTGCCCACCGCTCTGTGTGTGTGTGTGTGTGTACTCACTGCCCCTAACACATGTGTGTGTGAGTGTGTGTATAGTGACAAATACGTGCACCTTTATCCTTTATCAAGCCTGAAAATACAGTCCAGTGCACTTCAGTGCGTGGTTGGTGTGGCGCAACAGATTACACCACTACCTGCCAGTGAGCTGCCTCACCATGTGGGGGTTCTGGGGTTCGAGTCCCAGTCTGGGTGACTGTGCTGCGCTACACCAATAAGAGTCCTTGGGCAAGACTCCTAACACTACACTGACCCACCTCTGTAATATAAGAACCTTGTAAGTCGCTCTGGATGAGAGCGTCAGCTAAATGCCATAAATGTAAATGTACAGAGAACAGCCGAACAACAGCAAACTCATGGAATAATGAATCTGTAGGGTCTGTGGACCTGCTCCTCTTTTGAGCTGAATGGAGGGGTTCACTTCCTGAGCTGGTTGAGAACTTCCTGTGACTGCAGGCTGTGTTATTAATTGTCACAATTAATAATTCTATGAATTACTCCAATCAGTACTGTCTGTCCATGTTGCTTAATTAAGCATTCTCGTTCCCCAACCCCCCCTCCCGGAATATCTTCCTCGCGGATACGGACCACACGCCCAGTGACGTTCGACATTGGGAGGAGTTTCAGTCGTACTGGGAGGAATTCTGGTGGCCAAATGTAGCTTGGGCAACATTCAGACAGCAGGTAAAGTCATCTCAGTGTGATTGGATTTCACATTCATTTAATGTCAGCATCATTCTGTGTGTGAACTTATACAGCTTTAAATGTGTCTGCTTAAGCCCCGCCCTCTCACCACCACTATTGATCCGTATGTACCAGCATCTACATGCATCAACCAGGGGTCAAACAGCTTCCCACCACAGCCGCTTGGCCACAGCTTAAAGAAAGCTAAACGCAAATGTAAACAAGCACAAATCAGTTTGACTTTAACTGACTTTTTATTGTTTTATTTATCTTCTTTCGGGCTGAGGCTCTTCTCATCCCTTTTTGTTCTGCCAAAACAGCTCGTCAAACTATAGAGCTCTATAGTTTGGCTCGGTGTCTACAGTAACTTCAGCAAAACACTCAAATGATAAACCATCTACCGCTCGAATCAACAGACTCCAAACTACCTGTATTTGCCTTTCTGTCTATATATCTGTCTGTCTGTCTGTCTATAGGTCTATCTATCTACAGTATACGTTTGTCTGTCTGTCTATCTACTATATATATATATATATATATATGTCTTTCTGTGTGTCTCTCTGTCTGTCTATATATCCGGCTGCCTATCTATCTATTTACAGTGTGTTTGCCTGTCTATCTACAATATATGTCTATCTATCTATCTATCTATCTATCTATCTATATACAGTGGGGAAAAAAAGTATTTAGTCAGTCACCAATTGTGCAAGTTCTCCCACTTAAAAAGATGAGAGAGGCTGTAATTGACATCATAGGTAGAGCTCAACTATGAGAGACAAAATGAGAAAAAAGATTC
>NC_132891.1:4996317-5076317 GCF_030463535.1 Salminus brasiliensis
ACAACCCGCTGGATACTCGGGCAATGAAACTAATGGCGGCGCCAACTCGTTTGAAGATGACAAGCCGGCAGGGGTGCGAGTGCGGGCGCTGTATGACTACGAAGGACAGGAACAGGACGAGCTGAGCTTCAAAGCAGGTACGGCGCACATGCACATGCAACAATTCACCCAAACCACCGGACGCTGGAACAGCTGTATCAGGCTGCTGACTCAAGGTTCTGGCCAGAGTACAGCATAATGAGCAGTTTCCGCAAGGATTTGGCCACTGTGATAACAGGGTGTGCTCCAAAACAAAGAGCTGCTAGGCCACAGGAAGCTGAGATTGTTGTGTTGGACTCTAAGGAGCAGATGGTGTAATTGGTCCCTGGACACCTGCTGCTGAACAGGGTTCTTCAAACAGAAATTCAGATGTGGTCAGCATTGAATGAAAGCTAGGGAGAAGCAGTTAGCTTACAGTCATTGTTAGCAGTATTCCCTACACGGCATACACCCTTGTAGGCTGGGAACCCCTATGTCCTACAGTTTTTTTTTTATATATTAATTATTTCTCATTTGTAGCAGGTTAATAAAGTCCTTACCTGTTGTGGACAGAAGGACAATCAACTTTAAATGTAATTGATTACAAATAACTATGTAATTAATTGTGTATTTACTTTTTATAGCAGATGTACAGCAATATGACATTATGACAATATGACAATGGCAATATGACATTCTCCTTTGGTGAAAATTACATGGTTGGATTGACACTTGTAAGAGAATGCCTGATCACATCTGCTCCTAAAAGTTCATCGTGGTTCATCATTTTATAAAATAAAGGAGGTAAAAAAGCCAGGTAATCTGAGGCCCATTCTACAATTGCAGGCACATGTATGTTCAAGTGTAGATATTTCCACCATATTTTGCCCTCCATGTGTTAATCTGGTCTGAAAACAGAATTTTATGGATTTTAAACACTTTTTTGTTTATTAAAAACTGAATTTGAGATTCACACAATATCACAATTACATGTTTGACCAGTACTGAATTAAAATATTGTTAATTTATTCTCTTTTATACAAATATAATGAGAGGAAGACACAGAGGAAGGGACATCACATGGGTCACATGTTTTTTTTTTTAGAACTGTTTGCAGATTTTGTGCAGGTTTGAATCAGAGGTACAAAGTTGACAAGAACAGATAATATATATATATATATATATATATATTTAATTACTGAAATTACAGTGATTTGAACTGTTTATAGAGTTAACACAGCAAACAGAAATTTTGACTTAATTATTTAATTTAAAATGTGAGCTGAATGTCTAAATTAGGAGGCTGGGAGTCATTAGGTTCAATATTTTGTGCATACATTGGAAAAAATGTAAATAGTATTATCTGGGAGACACTATATATATATATGTATATATATATATATATATATATATATATATATATATATTTTTTTTTTTTTTTTTTTTTTTTTTAATATATTTTTTTTTTTTTTAGATATACATACATGGAAGTCAATATATAGAATGCAAGATAGACAGACAGATAGATCTGATCCATATATATATATATACTGTGTATATATATATATACTGTATATATATATATATATATATATATATATATATATATATATATGGACCAGATCTACCTGTCTGTCTCTCGTGCATTCTATATATTGACTTCCATTGATTGAAAGTTAATGAAAGTGGATATATATGCATAATATACATTGTTCTGTGCAAAGGTTTTAGTCCCCTGTGAGAATTAGATAGTAAAGCTGCTTATCTGGGCAGTACGTGTTTCTCTGCTCAGTAAATCACTGATATTAGAATAATCACTAATAATAACACTCCTACAGAAAGTGCTGGTGGTTCTCCATCACTGTGTTCATCATTAGAACATCTCCAAAGTTCTCCTCATGGAGTCTAGTATTATTTAGAGTTCTCCTCAGATCAACACCTGGTTTGGTGGTAAATCAGGGCTTAATGATGGTAAATCAGGTGAGCTGCTGCTGCTGCTGCTGCTGCTGATGATGATGGAGTTGAACACATCCTCCACGCTGTGCTGGCTGGACTGGGGGGCGTCCAGGAGAAACCTGGAGGAACCGAGCTCTGTTCTTCAGACTAGCTCACTGACAAGATCTCACTACTTTCTTTCTTCAGAATGAGAAGCTCTTGTTTCTCCTTTTTACTGGATTTATGTTTATCTGCATTTGATCTAATGGGATCTGGAGCTTCTACAGTAAAAACTCTCTCACTGCTGAGAGAGATGACTTTAAATAATGGGATTCAGATGTAGTAATTCAATTCTGTGAACACACTCTTCTCTCCACAGGAGACGAACTGACGAAGATAGAGGAGGAGGACGACCAGGGCTGGTGTAGGGGACGTCTGGACAGCGGCCAGTCGGGCTTGTACCCGGCCAATTACGTGGAGGAGATCTAATCACCTGAGGAGGACACGCCATTGGAGGCAGCTCCGATTGTCTGATCTAAATAGCCCGGCGCAACGCCAGAGACTTTAAGAGCAACATTTACTTTGCCCAACAAAAGCGCTAAGCAGTCTAAAACCAGAAAAAAGTCTTAGTAATCTAAAAAAAATTATATTTACACAGTATATAGGCCTCTGGTCTGCGGGTGGGGGTCTGAGACCATATCCGATATATTGATAAACATTTATTGTAATATATACATTCATACACACATACACTAAACACACACACACAGACTCATATCTATAAACGACCCAACCATATGCAAGTGCAGGGATACATTTCGTTTTTTTTTTTTTAGTTGTTGTTGTCGTTGCTGTTGTTGTGGAGGTGTGTTGGATATGAATTCTGTGCAGCTTACATCTAACGTTCGTGTAGGAGATCACTCATATCAACACACCGTCCAAATGAACACGCATGTGGCCCGAGGACGCGGCCATTCCGATGAATTGTGTTTATTTGAGGTACAAAAAATAATCTTTATGTAGCAGAGTCAGTGTGTGTGCATTGCATTGTGCATTGTCCAGTCCACCAGTCTTGCAATTGTCGAGAAACCGTGAGAGAAAAAAAAAAACACACCCCATTGTCCCTCTACTCCATCATCTTCCCCTCTTCCTCTTCTTCTGTTAACCCAGTGCGTGTGTGTATGTGTGTGTGACACGTTAGCTGTCGTTGTCTTGATGTGTCTTGTGTGTTTAGAGCATAGCAGCATGTGCTATGCAACACACAGCCCCCCTCTGGATTTCCTCAGGCCATCTTTTAACTGGATGCAATGCTCACAGTGGCCACCAGGGGCAGTGTGGGGACGGCTGGAGCTCAGCCCCAAGCACATCTTCCTTAAACCTGAGAAGTGGAGAGACCTGAGACTCTATCTATGTATCAGTATGATGTTATCTCTGCATTGCGTTGTCGTTGTCTCATCTTTATCATCATCACCATCATCATTATCATCATCTTCATCATCATCATCACCATCATTCTATTCCATTCACTTCCTGTGTACATGTTCAGAGACTGTTTTCACAGCTGCAGCGTTCCACAGAACCTCGGGATACGGTTCTACACCCATATCGCATCTCGTAACTCGTATCCCAGCGCCTAGAGTAACGAATGGAGCCTGGGTAGCTTCTGTGTGACACTCATTCATGCTCACTTGTCCACACTAATATCAAAATATTGTTGACATGAATGTAGTCACTGTTCATTTTTGTTTGTTTGTTTGATTTTTTTTTTGTTTTTGTTTTTTGGGGGGGGGGGGTTGGGGGAGGTTGTTTACCTCGTTTCTGGTCTCCTGTGCGCCTCAGAGCTATTCGCCTGGCAATATACATGCATATTGCGCGCCGTGCGGCATACGTTTAATAGAAGATGTATTCGCTTCGTCCTGTATATGGACTGATATCGCCCTGCTGCTTAGTGCTGACTCACTCTACGCATTGATAGCCTACTGCTGAGTTTCCTGGTCAGTGGCGTCTATACAGTGAACACCTCCAGTCTCACCTTGTGTGGTTAAAGCGATCCTCAAGGAGTGGGAGGTTCAGACTGACCTGTCATTGTAGGGGTGGCCAATGCGGCAAGAACATCACGATACACAGCATATGTCATAGTAAGGGTGGGCGATATGGTGGAAATAATATTATATCACCAAATTTAAGGATATTTCCTTAATATATACAATATCTTTCCTAATATTTTGGCAAAAAAAAATGCTGTTCGAACATTTTCCCAGACTGAGAACCGTGATTCTGTTCAAAATCTGCTCCCCTTGTCTGGTTAAACAGCACTTATTACACTATCTGTAATTAAAAATGTGCAGCTGGTCAGTGTTCGTTAAGCACTGACAATTTCCACGATATCCTCGCTTCCAAAATTGATCATGATTTCAGTAAAATATTGTAAAATAAGTAAAATAATGCAGCATCATAATATCAAGCAGATAGAAAAGAGCCAGTGCCACATTTACACCAACTCTCTGAAACTACCAGCACACTCAATCCAGTTCAACAGGACCAGTTATGCTGAAACTGGTGCAGCTCGTCAGTGTATTTCTAAAAGGGGAATTCCACCTAGTTTTAAAATTTTCAGTACAATTTAGGTTTAGATGGTTTAAGATAGTAAACAGAGTCATTCCAAACTTACCAGGGCAGAATTGATCCCAGCGGTGGTGAATGGAACTAGACCTCCAAAGAATTTATTGTAGCTCCAAAAGCTACACCGCATTATTTAGTATTAAAGTAAATGGTTATGAAAATGCTGCCTAGATTTTTGGCCATAGTTCCAGCAGCGTTTTAAGAAGGTTTTGGTCTATATATATATAGGTTGTTGCAGATAAAAAATAGTCCCCCTAGAACCTTTTCCCATGACATGTGTAGGTTCACTGGTGGTTTAATATAGTAAGTTAAAATATATTTGTAAATATATTTATTAGATTTGCTATATTTGTATTGAACACCATTAAAAAAGTGCCACATTTGCACCAACTCTCTGAAACTACCAGTGTACTCAATCCAGTTCAACAGGACCAGTTATGCTGAAACTGGTGCAGCTCGTCAGTGTATTTCTAAAAGGGGAATTCCACCTAGTTTTAAAACTGGTGGTTTAATATAGTAAAATAAAAATGTATTTGTAAATATATTTATTAGATTTGCTATATTTGTGTTGAACACCATTAAAAAAGAGTGGTTCGGAAATGAGAGGAGCTTCTCCTGCAGACGTGGTTCTTTATGGAAGCACAAATTGTTCTTCTATGGCAAAACTCTTTGAAGTTCTTTGACCCTGTTTACACCTGGTCACTTCATGTGACTAGTATCTGAAATGTATCCTGATAAGATTTAAGCCACATGCATTTAAACTGGGTGTCCAGAATGAAATCTGATTGGTGTGTGGGATGTAATATGCAAATTCGCCCACTGCGCAGCAGTTATGGCTGGCATTTGGGTTGTACTGGGAGGAGTTTGGTTTGTACTGGGAGGAGTTTGGTTTATACTGGGAGGGGTTTTGGTTGTGGAATGAGTCTTGGAGTCTCAGATGCGTCTCAGACCTCCTCCTGAAGTGGTTTGAGGGATCGGATTTGTGTCGGTTTAAATGAGTCTTGGGTGCGTTCACACTTGGGTGCAATTTGATGTGGTACAGCCTGATCCAGATACACCCCTGATACTCAAGACGCATGGAGTGACCAGATGTAAACAGGATCTTTATAGCACCTGTATTTCTATTTCTAATGTGGACATAGTGACCCCTAGTTCCTTGCATCACCCCGTGAACAAATCTGACTCAGCAAGTTTCTCTAAAATGAACCATTTCCCACCATTTCACACAATTCTCTGAATATCAGTGATTGAATTATGGGAAGAAGTGTAAACTTCCCCTGTTGAATCCTAAACATTGGCATGGCATGCTCTGGAAATCACTTTATTGACCACCCCTACAATGCCGTCATCTAAAATATCAGAACCTTCAACACACCATGAACCCCCACTCTCCAAGCTCAGTTGAAGACCAGTTGATATGCAGGAGGTCTTCACCGGCAGACTTACTACTTACTACTAATACTTATAACAGTGTGCACTGAACACTACAGCAGTACACGTCCACTTCCGTCCCACTCCAGAGTAGTAGCTAGCGCATTACTATGGGGACATCTGAGCCCACACGTCTCACCAAGTCTATATTCACGATCACTGCAGAAACGGGAGGTTTGTAGACGTCGCTTCCACTGCGTTTAGCCGAGTAGTGAAGACATAGCCAAGTGTCTGGATCGGGAGGAGAAATCCCACCACCAGCTTTTACATGATTTGTATTGAAATAAGCTGTCCAGCCTAGCAAAAACGACTCAACGGCTCAACTCGCTGTGGAAATAGCCCGGTATCGGTCGGCACACTAAAACACACCCGAAAAGGCGCACCACGTAATACGGGGGGACTTGAAGTGTGTCGGGGGAGTAATATCAGACATCTTTATTATATCCAGTGTGTATGAGTTGTGTTGATGTATAGAAAAAAAAAATATTGTAAAAAAAAAACAAAAAAAAAAAGTGAAAAATGCAAGTGGTTGAACACCAAAACAATACGTAGTGTCATACTTGTAAATGTTTAACGGCAAAATAAGGAACGTTGAGAAAACTCCTAAACGATGTTACGCTCTATAGGAACCATATTGTGTTAATTTCATTTGGATTGCAATGGAACTGTCTATGTACCATACCTGTATAAATGCGTGTGGTCCACGCCGTCCTATTTGTATATGATGATGTAATTTAAAGATTATATTCTATTGTAACTGTACAACTGTGTTGAGTAGAGACCCGAGTTGAAAAAGCAACCTGAGTTGAGACAGTGACGGAACATGTTCTACATGTAAATGCTTTTTTTTTTTAATGTCGACCTGCTCTTTATGCATACGGAGGGGGTGGGGAGAGGAGGGGGGGGAGATACGTACAATGGCTTCTGTTGTGAAAAACTACTTTAGCAGTCTAGAGGATGTATGTATGTTAATAATTAGTGATGTAATTTGATCTCCTTACTGGTGTAGTGCCTGTTCATCTTAATATAACACAACGTTCATTTAAATATGCATAAAGACGAAGCTGAGGGCGGTTGTGGCAATGGCAATGGCGATGGCGATGGCGATGGCGATGGCAATTTCCATGGGTCGCTTAGCGCTGGAAAAAGAGAGAGATGGGGGGACGAAAACGGTACACCTCTGAATTGACGTTGTTGTACTGATGTCAATATTGCAATATAAGTCCGGATAAAGAAGAAGAAGAAAACACGGTTCCTTCATGGAGATGGAAGTCACCTTCTCGACTTCATGCTTGATGTGTCCTGAGAAGTGCAACGAGAAGTTGTTCCTGACCAATGCAGTGTGAAGAGACGAACGCCCTACTGTCCTTTATTTTTGGGAGGGGGTGGGGGGGAGTCAATGAGAAATGTGCTGGCTAGTATCAGGGCTCAGAAACTGAATAAAAAATCGATTTGCTCCGAGCAGAACCAATGCTTCATCGTTTCCGTTTTTGAGTCCCAACCCCAACATGACCTTCCTACACTTGCTACATTGCATGCGTCAGCTTCCTGCTGAAATACGCCCCCTTTTAGTCGGACTGAGTGGCAAAACATTCGGCTGCAGCATTTCTTTATCGGACAAACGGCCAAACCGGGAATGACACAAGCGATTATCTGCTCAAGTTAAAGGCAGTTAGACTCGACAGCGATCCATCCACATTAGCCAGAATGTGGTAGCCAGGAACGTCCAGCTAACTGAGGCTGAAATTACATCTGTTTAGAGGTCGAGTGAGCAGTCTTAGTCGAGTGCTTTTCACTGTTTTCAGGCTCATTTAGTAGACCGGCTCATCCAGGTTTGCTTGCTTTCCCTTTTAATTGAACTTAGCATGTCGCTAAACTCTCAACTATAGTAGGCTAGTTTTTTTCTCACCTGTTTTCAGAGCATGACTTCAGCCATGTTCCCACATGTTTTGGTGGCAAACCTTATTAATAGTGAAAAACAATGGAATTATTATTATTATCATTATTATTATTATTATTATTATTATTATTATTATTATTATTAACTGATTCAATAAAAATCTGGCTTTTTTATAAAATAAAAAGGTTTATCTGGGAGACACAAAATGTACCCCCAGTTCTCGAGTGACCCATACATTTATTTATCTTCTTACTGATCAGAGTCCAGAGCTTATCTAAAAGCAAGGCAAGAATAACCCCTGGAGAGGGCGCTAGTCAATTGCAGGGTACCACACATATTCATTTACTCACACCTAAGAGGTAATTTGGCATAGCCAGTTTACCCGTGTTTTGGAAATGCCACCAAGGTTCAAATAATAAAACAAAGGTTTGGAAAGCTTGGACATTGTACACGAAATGGACAAAAGTATTGGGACACCTGCTCATACATTGTTTCTTCCGCAATCAAGGGTATTAAAAAGAGTTCATCCTGCTTTTGTTGGAGTAACTGTCTCTACTGTCCAAGGAAGGCTTCATGTTGCTGTGAGGATTTGATTGAATTCAGCGCCAAGAGCATAAGTGAGGTCAGGATGTTGGACGATCACCACTCCACCACATCCCCAACTTCCCAACTCATCCTGAAAGTATTGAGATGGACACAGTTCCACTGCTCCACACTGCTCCACTACCACTGTAGCCCATGTCTGGCATTAGGCATGGTGCCAATAGGCTCACATTTATCTGCTCCCGAAAGTTACTTCTCAATGGGTGCAGTAGGTGAAATGGAAGGTAGCTGAATGCATTCAGTAGAGGGTGTCCGCAAACATTTGACAGTCCGTGGTGGTTTTCAGGGATTATAAACAGCAGTCATTTCAATGGGAGGAATGGAATGGTAATGCTGGAGGGTCCAGGCACTTTGCATGTAGCTAAACATCCTTGTGTCAACTCAGCCAACTAGGTTTCATCAGTTCTGCGAATGCTCATGACAAGAGTAAACAGCTGCACACACACACACACACACACACACACACACACACACGTTAGCACTAAGTCAACACACAGTAGTGTGCCCAGGGCTTCCCTGAAACTACAACTGAAAACAAAGAGAGTTTTGTGTATCTGCTGAGGGTCTCAGCGGAGGTCAGCGGAGTGTTTAAATGTGTTTACACACCCATTGATGCCTCACCTCTTCAGGGCAAGGGCATTTGTCCAGTCGTATAATGTAAATCACAATGTTTGCGTTTTAAACACTTTTCTGCAACGTTTTTGAACAATTTCACAGGTCTAGTTCAGCTTCAGTTCAACTGACAACAAATTCAAGGATAATATCAATTAAACGCTGGTTAAAACCTTCAAGTCTCAGGATTATTAGATTATTAGTGAGTTCCAGAGTTGCGAATCCTGAGGTCAGAAAGAGCACAGTTGGCCATGCTCTCTGTGGGTAGATGGATTCCTCCCCTCTTAAGTGATTATTATTATTATTATTATTATTAACTGATTCAATCATTTTTATATAAAAAAAGGTTTATTTGGGAGATAAAAATGTACTCCCAGTTCGAGAGTGACCCATACATTTATTTATCTTCTTACTGATCAGAGAGTCCAGAGCTTTTCAACTGACAACAAATTTGAGGATAATATCAATATTACATTTACATTTACATTTACGGCATTTAGCAGACGCTCTTATCCAGAGCGACTTACAAAGTGCTTTGCTATTTACCCAATTAAACGCTGGTTAAAACCTTAAAATCTCAGGATTATTGGATTCCAATTATTACTATTTGCTAAATTTCTGCACAATTCAATGGTTGAGATGTATAGTACCACACCTTCTCATTCAAACGTTTTCTTTTTTTGTTTTTTTTCTCATTAAAAATTAATAATGAAGTTATCCAGACTATGAAGGAACACATAAGAAATCAAGTAACTTAAAAGTAAAGCATTGAGGTGGGCTGTCATCTGGGGTTCTGTTAACTTGCGGTTTCTGAGGCTGGTAATTTCATGGGGTGGTCTTGATAAGAGCCAGTTTTATCATAATGTTTGATGGTCTCTGCAATTGAGGATACTTTCAAAGTTTTTCGGTCTAACTGAGCTTCATTACTTAAAGTTATAATGGACCGTCGTTTTTTTCTCAGATGAGAAGCTCTATAATATGGATTAGAACATTACTCAGATAGGGCATTTCATTGTATACCAACTCTACCTCTTCACAACACGACTGATGGGCAAGAAACTCAAAGTAATTAACTCTTGACGAGGCACAGCTGTTAACTGAAAGCCATTCCAGGTGACTGCCTCATAAAGCTGACTGAGAAAATGCCAAGATATGCAAAGCTAGGTGCCTACTTTAACACTTTTTTATTAACTAAATCATTCCATATGTTTTTCTTCATAGTTTAGTTGTCTTTAATATTCATCTACAACGCAGAACATAAAAAAACCAAAACATTTAAGGTGTGTCCAAACTTTTGACACTTTTTGGTACTGTAAATAAATTCATTCACAGTGTATGGGTGTGAAATTGTTTATTTTAGAGAAATGTTTTTTTTTAATGGTGGTAAATGGAAAAAGTGGTTGCCATGACTACAACACAAGTGTAGCCTACATAAATAAAAAGCAATGATGTAAAACTGTGTTTCATTACAAACTATTGTAGCCATTCATAACCTTTTAGTGTAAGCGGGTAGCTTTGATGCTTTAAAGTTTTCAGACGTCTGCGGCCTTAACGTTCACCAACATTGTAAACAATTGTGATGCAGTAAGGAATTTCTCAGGAATCAAGCTTTTCACAACAAACCGCTTTCAATGACTTTGCATAAAAGTTGAGAAACTGCCAGAATCCCACCTTAACTTTACGTTTTACGTTTTAACCATAAACACAGACACCTGTTTTGAAACGAACTCTTCTTGTATTTAACTGTGATGTTTATTTCATGACGCAGACAAGCTTTCTCTGATTTCTGCTTATTTAGAAACTGTTAAAAGTTGTTTAATGCCGACATTAAACATCTGGATTTAGACTGCACTCAACTTTCCACATGTTCCACAATATAGATTAATTCACAATCACATGATAGTAGCCAGCAGGTCTGTCCTGGACATTATAAACAGCACTGCAGTTTGTTGGCATAAAATGATTACAATTAAAGAGCAGAATTAAAATGATAATCTTGTTTTTTTGACCTTGTAAAGTGTCATAACATGGATAAAAAAATTGTTGGATAAAACAAAATTGTTCTATGTTGTATGTAAACATCACTAAAACTACCATCCCCTTCCTCAGTCCATGGCTCTATTTAAAAAAATGAGCCTTATGCATTTTAATTTACTTATTATTTCATTATTATTCAGTAACCACAACAAATATAAGTATTTTTCAGAGTGAGGATTTGAAGATCTTTGCAGTTTAAGTGGTTTAGGAAATATTTTATGATTGTCTGCAATAGTGTAAATATATGAACCATATGTGATGTGATCTTCTATAGGAAAAAAGCTTAAATATGTACATCACATACATGTATGTCTATATTTTAGGCAACATCTCAATTTGTTAATATTTTTATTGCTATGATTAATATTGTAACATATTAGAATAAAAATACAAATACATATAAGACTCAAGGTGCCATTACTTTTGCACACACCACATTTCATTTTTAAGGTTTTTCTTTCCCCCAAAAAAGTTAAAAGTTTGTTTCTGTAAAGGATGTGAACTTACATACACCAAGAACATCAAAAACATTCGATGTCATTTGACCAGGATGCCCAAACTGTAGCTAAAAATGAATGAAGACTAAAGGGTCCCAAAAGAGTATCTGTTGTATCTGCTGGTGGAGACTTAATTTAAGCATTCGTACCATAGGTTTATTACTGTGTTAATCAAAATGCAGAAGCTACTATGAATTATTTGACAGTATAACATTTTATAATTTTGTGGCATCCCACAGGGTTTTATTTTAGGGTCTATTTATGAGACTGATGCATTTAAGATGTTAAAGAACTGAAGTGCGGGCCTATGTACAGGGTTTAGGGAGTTAAGCGCTTTGCTAGAAAGTCACAACATCGCCTGTATGTTGTGTCCTGAACAGAAAAAAGGAGGTAAAACATCAGAGGTGAAATTAAGAACTGACCATAAGGAAAACTAAAGTGGTGCTCTTTGAACTAAGGCAGGTTATGCAAATGAAAAAGGCAGTTGGCTGTTGCTGTTGATACAGAGCAATCAGCAGGTCAGCTTTGTGAATGTGCTGCACTCCATCTGAGGTTCTAGCAGTCATTCAGAAATGCAGGTCATTCTTGTGGATATACGGTTAATGCATCTTTTCTACATGGTCAGTCTTACTCACAATACAGTCACTGAACAGTCACTGGTCATTCTCAATGTTGCCATTGTCAATAGGTCAGAGAGGTGTGGGGGGCTGAAGACCACTTGGGGTGGCTTGATGAAGCTCTGAGTCTAAGTCCATTGATTCTTCACCAGCAATCGAACGTTTCTGGTCTGGAGCCTTCAGTCTTTTCCCGCAGTGTCTCTGACCCCCCTCTTCCAATCTGCTTGCCTGGTTGCCTCACACTGGATGGACAAACTGATAGACCAGTCGCTGAGATACGTCTGGCTTTTTAATGATGCCCTTCTTGTAGTATTGCCGGATGGAGCGGCTCAGCTTATCATAGTTCATCGCTGGCCGGTTTTTCCTGATCCCCCACAGTTTGGCCACATGAGCTGAGTCTTCAATTTTGAAGATACCTGCAAAGTAAGAAACAGCAACACAATCTAAGCTCCGGGCTACAGAATAATAAAGCTGTCAATCATGTTTACTTCCAGCGCCTTCCAAAGCAGACTAGATCAGGTGTCTCTACATCTGCCATGTCTTGTTAAAAAAAAATTCCAAGAAGATCTTCACTGGAGAAGATCATGAAAAACAAATGGGACAATACCAATGTAGTCCAGGACAATTAAATTGTCCAATGCAGTTCAGGCTTTATTAAATAAGTAGCTCAATGCTGCATTTGACCATGAAAGAGATGGAGAGCCTTTGATAGTCAACACAGAGCGATCTTCTCACCTTTCTCCTTGTTGAGCCAGCGGATGGACCGCCCGTAACTGTGAGGTTTAAGGAGCAGCTCTCGGAGGAACTGCCACAGGTGGATGGGTTGACCAGTGCAGGACGAGTCCGCTTCAGAACACACCTCATCTGCTCCTGAAACCAGAAGAGACCAATGCAGTTGACTCTTCTGAGGGCCGTGTTTCATACTGAAAATATATACGATATGGCAAAAATGGTGGTGGAGCTGAGAAGAACCATACCTAGGAATGTGTTGTTTTCAGAGGAACACCGCGCTTTCATCCAGGCAGCTAAAAAAGAAAGAGCAGAATGAATAATCAAAGCCCACTTTATTAAGAGTTAAAGATAATAACATTCAAATAAACAAGCTAAATTAAGATTTATTTTTAAAGAATTCCTTGAAAGTAAGCTTGACTATCTAATAAAAGTCATTTCAGGCATTATGTGTTGTAGATCCTCTTAGATCCCAAAATTAAAATCATGGAGTTGCAGGTTCCCTAATTGAGTTACAGCCCAAATCCTAAAGGTGTTACAGTGCTAAGAGAATACGAACATCTTCATGATGTGAGAGAAGTTTGTGAGTAAATGACTTTGGCTAACCCTCATGCAAATCTTCACCAGACCACCTCAAGTCAAGAAGTCGTAAAGTGTAAGTGAGTCTAGAGTGTCTAGGGGCTGAGCCTGAGTCAAGTCTAGAGTCTTTAGGTTTTTAGTTCAAGTGAGGTCTTAAGTCTTAGGGATGTGAGTCAACTCTTAAATCTCATGGGATGTGAATCTGAGTTGAGTTTTGAGTGTCTAGGAGCTGAGCCTGAGTCAAGTCTAGAGTCTCTAGGTTTTTAGTCTGAGTCAAGTCTAGAGTCTCTAGGTTTTTAGTCTGAGTCAAGTCTAGAGTCTCTAGGCTTTTAGCCTGAGTCAAGTGTAGAGTCTCTAGGTTTTTAGCCTGAGTCAAGTCTAGAGTCTCTAGGTTTTTAACTTGAGTCAAGTCTAGAGTCTCTAGGTTTTTAGCCAGAGTCAAGTCTAGAGTCTCTAGGTTTTTAGTCTGAGTCAAGTCTAGAGTCTCTAAGTTTTTAGTCTGAGTCAAGTCTAGAGTCTCTAGGTTTTTAGTCTGAGTCAAGTCTAGAGTCTCTAAGTTTTTAGTCTGAGTCAAGTCTAGAGTCTCTAAGTTTTTAGTCTGAGTCAAGTCTAGAGTCTCTAAGTTTTTAGTCTGAGTCAAGTCTAGAGTCTAGTCTCTTGGTTGTGAGTCTGAGTTGAGTCATGAGTTTCCAAGTTACAAAGTCACAAAGTTTGAGAGAAGTTTGTGAGTAAATGATTTTTGTAGCAAACCCTCATGCAAATTTTCAGCAGACCACTGTTGTTGGGGGAAGTATTACTGTAATCACAGCAAAAAGGAGGCATCCCTGATTTCTCAGTACCTGATTTCCAAATGTCCAGGTGGGCATGCAGCATATCGCCACACTGTGAGGTTCGCTGCCTGAAATTGTCTTCACTCATCATGCACAGATCCCTACCGCTGAGGTCCTGGAAGGCCCGTCCCACTGGTGGAAGTCTGTACAGGTGTTCAGTCCAGAGCAGCCACTTTTGAACATGGCCTGAGCTCCACTCTGCAGGGTCTGGAGACAGAATATTAGAGATCAGTTAATACACAAACCTACTTGTGATATGTAGACCCACACAATTAAAATGTCTAGCTGTCCAGCAGAGAGAAAGCCAGTTTTGAGCAAATGACAGTTAACAAAAGACATTTGCAGAAGGTGAGGTCAAACATCCCTTCATGCCTGTAACTGACAGCAGCTCCAGGCCATACTTTGTAACATGATACAAAGTCTATACTTCAGCCCGCATGTGACAGCCTTGTTTGTGGACTCACTTACTACTAAACTACACCTGCAAACAATTATCCAACAAGAAAAAACAAGGCTTGCTTGATTATACTTCCAACTCCAAGGCTCAATTAATTAGTATGTGCAGTCAGATCTCACTGTCTCAGGATTATTAAATCAAATTTCCCCAGACAAATTGTGAGTCTGAGTTGAGTCTCAGGTCCCCAGGGTGTACATCTGAATTGTGTCTCAAGTCTCTAGGGTGTGAGTCTGAGTCCAGAGTCTCTGGGTTTTTAGCTTGAGTCAAGTCTTGAGTTTCTGGGATGTCAACTATCAGGTCAGGTCTTAGGTTTCTAGTCTGAGTCAAGTCCTGAGTCTCCAAGTCAAGGCGTACTAAAGTGTAAGTGAGTCTAGAGTGTCTAGGGGCTGAGCCTGAGTCAAGTCTGGAGTCTCTAGGTTTTTAGCCTAGGTCAAGTCTTAAGTCTCTAGGTTTTTAGCCTAGGTCAGGCCTTATGTTTCTAGTCTGAGTCAAGTCCTGAGTCTCCAAATCAGGACGTCCTAAAGTGTAAGTGAGTCTCGGGTGTCTAGGGGCTGAGCCTGAGTCAAGTCAAGAGTCTCTAGGTTTTCAGTTTAAGTGAAGTCTTGAGTCTTAGGGATGTCAATCCAGTCTCAAATCTCTTGGGATGTGAATCCGAGTAAAGCTTTGAATGTCTAGGAGCTGAGCCTGAGTCAAGTCTAGAGTCTCTAGGTTTTTAGCCTGAGTCAAGTGTAGAGTCTAGTCTCTAGGGTGTGAGTCTGAGTTGAGTCATGAGTCTCCAAGTTACAAAGTCCCAAAGTGTAAGTCAAAAATCAACTGTCTAGGAGCTGAGCCTGAGTCAAATCTCGGTCTTCAGGTGTTTTTAGCCTAGGTCAAGTGTTAAGTCTCTAGTCCTGAGTCTCCAAGTCAAGAAGTCTTTTTAGAAGGTTTTTAGTTTAAGTCTTGAGTCTCTGGGATGTGAGTCAACTCTCAAATCTTTTGGGGGGTGAATCTGAGTTCAGTTTTGAGTGTCTGGGTGTGAGTCTCAAGTCAAGTCCTGAGTCTTTTGGTTTTTAGGATGAGTCAAGTCTCTAGCGTGTGAGTCTGATTTGAGTCTCCAAGTTGAGAAGTGTAGATCTGAGATAAAAATTAAGTCTCTAGGGTGTAAACCTGGTCAAGCCTCAAGTCTCCAGGTCAGGGAGTCTTTAAGTTCAAGTCCAAATCATGTGTCAAGTCTCTAGAGTTTAGGTCTAAGTTGAGTCTCAAGTCTCTGGGGTTTAAGTTTGAGTTGAGTCTCAAGTCTTTGTAATTTGAGTTTGACTTAAGTCTCAAGTCTATTGACTTTGATACAATACAACATGCAACTCAAGTAACACTTGATCCAAGTCTCTGTCTCAAGTTTCCATCCGTGGTCTAAAGAACCTGTTGTAAATACAAACAGAAGGAGGATCCATATTTAGGTGGATCTGTGCACACTTTTGCCCCTGGCTGCCACGCCTACCTGGAGTAATGTTGAGCAGTTTACATGCTGTCTCAATGTCCTTCAGCACCTCCTCCAGCACCAGAGTCTGCACCTGCTCCAAACACCTGTCCTCCACATCCACCTGGCCATTCATCCCTGGACACAGACCACGTCCCACACTGTCAATCATTGGGCACTGTCCCGCCTCCTTGCAGTGAGTCATCTGTTCGTCTCTCGACAGAGGCGAGGCCACCTCTGTCTTCCTCACGAGCCAAGCTGTGTCCTCGGCCAGCAGCATGTCAAAGCGGGATAGGTACTCTGGCATGCAGGGAAAGCCAGTGAAGACCTTGGCATGTTCATCAGTACCCCACGGTGAAACATGGCTGTGGGGGAATCCGGGAAATTCCATGTAGAGATGCCTCAGGGCTTCAGGATCAGGGCTGGTCATGGTTTGCTCCTTTCTTAAGACAGAAACATATTTGCAAGTTGTGATGGTTGAAATATGAATTTAAATAAATTAATAATAAATGAATCATTCATTTTATAGTTATTTTGGAAACTGTATAAATTGCCAGACTTTGGATAATTATGATTATTCTGAATAAACTTAAAAACAAAATCTCCTAAAAACACTAAATGGACAAAAATATGTGGACACCTGCTTAAAAAGAGTTAACCCTGCTCTTGTTGGAGTAACTGTCTCTACTGTCCAGGCTTTCTACTAGACTTTGAACAAACATTGCTGTAAGTATTTGATTGCATTCAGCAACCATTGAGTTGGCAAGGTCTGTATAAAGCACTGCCATCATTCCAGAGAACACAGTTCTTCCCCTGCTCCACAGCTCAATGAGGGGGGGTCATATCCCTCTACCCCACACCTGGCATTAGGCTTAATGCCAATAGGCCCATGTTTATCTGCTCCAGATAGTCCTATTCTATTGGCAGTACTTCTCTACATGAACTAGACAAGCTGTGTGTGTGCATTTGCACATCTGTGTCAGCAACAAGTGCAACTTAAAGCAACTGAATGCAGTCATTAGTAGGGGAGTCCACAAACATTTGGACATATAGTGTAACAGAAGAGCTGTAATAACCGTGCCAGGAATCTCCTCGTCCCCTGATTAACATAAAGCAAGATAAGCGCTCACCCAAACAAAAAGCAAAGCCTTTTCAGGAGAACCGTTTGGGTGTATATTCGGGTCGTAAATCAGGCCTGTCACCCGAAGCAAAAACAGAAGACTGGGCCTTTGAAGGTAGCTTGGTGAATTTGCTGCGTAGGCACTTAAAGTGATTATCCTCAGAATGACAATTTGTAACAACTATAATTGTTGTTGATGTGGGCTGAAGATTTGGTTGAGAGTTTAAGAAGTGGAGTTTTGCACCAAATATCAATTCTGGAGAAGCCTCCGAATAAAAAACACTGATGAAACTTTGATAATTATACACTTCAGTGTATCATCCACACAGTTCCACTTATTATCCACAGCTAAAGTACAACAGATATAGTTTTTACCTGAAGATTTTACACTCCACACTGTACTGGTAGGGTGTAGTTGCTAATCCCCAAAGTATGAACACTATAAATATACCCCTAACCCCATTAGAAATACCTATATCCCGCCAGCGGGCCGGAAGTGTTCTATTACTAAAGAACAGCCCCACCAGTTTGTACAGACGTCCCTGTAGTTACTGACTAACATGCCCTAGAGTGTAATAAGCCATGTAGAATAAAGTGCCAATAATAATTACAATAATAAAATGCAAACTGCATTGTAATTATACTAATACAGGGTTGTACAGTACAACCAAACACTGTTAGGCTAAGTGCAATAAGGACATTAGGTCCTTACATAAGGTACTCTGTCCAAGGACAGTAGACAAGACACAAGACTGGGCACATAGACAATAAGTACAAAGACAATAAAGACACTACATATAAAAATATACAAATATGTACATGTACCCATGTGTTCATGAATGCTGGGTGATTAAGGTGCAAAGTTATTTAAATAAAGTAAATATAAAGGCCAGCGATGGACCAGCGATGTAGTCCAGTGATGGAAACGGGCAGATTTGTACATTTTCAGCACCATTTCATTTTCTTTTTAAACATCATATATTTTATAGTTGTGTTGGAAACTGTATAAATTGCCACACTTTGGATATTTATGATTATTCTGAAAAAAAAAACCTGAAAAATGTAAAGTCTCCAAAAACAGGGTAGTGCAATTAATACACTAAATGGACAAAAATATTGGGACACCTGCTTAAAAAGAGTGAACCATGCTCTTGTTGGAGTAACTGTCTCTACTGTCCAGGGAAGAAGGCTTTCTACTAGGTTTTGGACAAACATTGCTGTAAGTATTTGATTCCATTCAGGGGGGGTGGGTTATACCCCTCTATCCCATGCCTGGCATTAGGCATATAGTCCAGTGATTTGTACCTTTTCAGCACCATTTCATTTTCTTTTTAAACATACAATTAAATGAAAAAGCCTGGATTGAGATTTTTTGAGTGTATAAAAGCAAGGGAGCTTAGGATGACTAACTGTAGTGGGATATGGTACAATTATGTTCCCTAACTAAAGGGAACCCTCCTAAGCCCTCAAGGGTACATTTTTTCAGGAGATGTTGCCATTCTTTCATCACTGAATTTTAAACAATGTCTTTGTATTTCCTTTATGTGTAATAACCTATAACCAAACTTGGTGCAACTAAATCAAATCCAATCATTGTTTTTGTCATGTCACAATACAGGAGTGTAGGGTGAGTGAAAAGGGGTGCACTGTCTCTTTAGGATTTAGGATTTAGGGTTGATTCAGGGGTAAGGTTGAGGTTAGGGTTAGGATTAGGGTTGGGTGTAGGGTTAGATTTAAGGTTTAGGTTAAGGTTAATGTTAGGGTTAGGATTTAGGGTTTATTCAAGAGTAAGGTTAGGGTTGGGGTTAGATTTAAGGTTTAGGTGTAGGGTTAGGATTAGGGTTGGATGTAGGGTTAGATTTAAGGTTTAGGTGTAGGGTTAGATTTAAGGTTTAGGTGTAGGGTTAGGATTAGGGTTGGGTGTAGGGTTAGATTTAAGGTGTAGGTTACGGTTGTTTATATGTGGAGGTGTGCAGTATAACTGGGCTGATAGTACAGGTCCAGGTGGTAAAGCGCACGGTGCAGAGTGAGTCTATGTGGGTGGAGGTGTAATGTGGTTTGTTCCATAGTGCTGATTGAGGAGATATGTGGATGTGTGTGTGTGATGGGCTGTGGACAGATGTAATGCTACTGGCTGTTCAGGAGCCTGATGGCCTGGGGGAAGAAGCTGTCTCAGAACCGGTTAGTTCTGGATTTCATATATTGAAGCTTAGCAAATGTCACTATTTCAGAAGTATTTCAGACATAAAATGTGTCAATATTTTGATGCAAAACCTTGTATCTCCAAGCCTTCTGGATTTATACACCAGCCACTGTCTAAGGAAGTCTAGGAAGACTATTAAGGACACCAACCACCCAGTCAGCCAGTTCTGAGACAGCTTCTACCTCCAGACCATCAGGGTGCTGAACAGCCAGTGTATCAGTCCAGTCCGTCTCACCAGTCTCATCAACTCAAAGTTTTTAAAATCCGGGTGATTAAAAGGTATTTTAACAAATAAAGTTGACTTTTTACTTAACGTACATTTCTAACTGATTAAAAAATGTAAATCATACTTGAGTACTTTTAAACTTTAGTACTTTTAGGGTCTTCTGCCACACTCTGGTACTAAGCCCAGCTGGAATACTTTTACTTTCCTCAGTTCCTCAAGTTCTCCCCATTCACAGCCACAGCTTTTAATTAGGTCTTGCTGCACTGCTTCAGCTCCTGGACTGCTTGACTGTTGCTTCCACACTCTCAATTTGGAGCTTTATCAGTGCATCTCACCCCAAAGCTAGTACAGGTTGAGCTCCAGTGGGATCAACTGTCCTCTACTTCTTAAGAGTTGATGTCCTTATGCGTATGTAGACATACAGTGGCCTGAAAGGTAAACTGTCCTCTTACGTACGAGGTTTCCCTCTTGACAGTTTTCGAGTGTTTGCCATCAGCTGAACAGGCTCAGAGGAACCTTTGATAACCTGACACACTCAGTAAATCATAGGAAACAGTAATCGGTGCAAACAGCAGCAGTAAGAAACAGCGAACGGCCCGAGTCAGCGGTTAAGCCTGGCTCAGGAGTTATGGTTTCTTCTCGCCGCAGCGTTGCAGGGCGAGGTGTTTGTGGTTGAAGGCGTGACTGTTTGACATGGCAGTGGAGAGAAGTTACCATTCATCAATACATGTAATTTCTCTCGTGGGAAATGGCTGCCCTTTTCATACTCCTTCCCGAAGTCCTTTTCAAAACCCCAGTTTATCATGCAGTTTTCCACAGGTCTGGGATCAGCAGTGATTAGGAGAATTCGGGAAGATTTGGTCCCTTTAGGCCTCCTTTAGGCCTATTAGGCACCCAGAACAATGTATTAAAGCAGGCGTTTGCAGGTTTACTGATGTGATGTACTGATTCGCAAGCTGATCTACTGTCCATTGCCTTGGAAAGGGTTTCTTGGTCGGCACTTCCGTGTAAATGTGATAATGATCTGCCTGTGTGTCTGTGTGTTCCTTCTCTATCTCGGAATGCTTCAATGGCCTTATCCGTACTGGATCGCGCCACCTCAGCGGCTCAGTGCTCATCTTACTGAAGTGTTTGCTCTGGATCCTCTTGGAGGATGCACGCTACTTTACTGTTTTCCTTCCTTGATGATCAGTAGTGATTTGGCTTCCACTGCATAACACTTTGCATACGCTTCATCCTTCAGTGACGGAGAGTAAACAGTCCTGATGTAAGCCTACAGGAGGAAAACCTGTAATATGAGACTTTATTTTAGCGCATTTTGGACCCATGCTACAGGTCTGTGGACTGGACCGACTGGGAGTCAGTGGCACAGTGTGTGTAACACTGCCTTTGGACACCACCTCAATGGAGCTGAAACAAGGCAATCGAGATCTGACTGAAGTGTGTAGACTTTGAGCCTTAATTCAAGGGTTTTTTTTTTTTTACTAATCAAATTCTGCCATCAATGACTGCCTGAAGTATGGAACCCATGGACATCACTGAGTTTCCTCTCATGAGATGCTTTGCTAGGCTAGGCTTTTACTGCAGCTGCCTTTTACAGCAACACCTTTGCCATCACCATTGCTGCCTGTTGCTTTGCATTTCTTTTTTGCATCTCAGTTGGAGATATATATATATATATATATATGATCGATAGATAGATAGATAGATATGGTTATATATATATATATATATATATATATATATATATATATATATAACCATATCTCATTTTAATTTGTTTATTTTTTCCTAAACATTTTTTATACATTTAATACATCCATTGCTTTTCATTACATTCTGATTGATGAATTCAAAGGGGTTATTGAGGGAGGCCATAGAAGAACCACTTTTGGTTCTGTAATCAATACATATACATATAAACAAATAAAAATTAGAACCAGAAGTTTACAGCACCTATATAAATATATAGACTGCCTGAGGTATGGAAACTTATGGACATCACTGAGTTCCCTCTCATGAGATGCTTTGCTAGGCTAGGCTTTTACTGCAGCTGCCTTTTACAGCAACGCCTTTGCCGTCACCATTCCTGCCTGTTGCTTTGCACTTCTTTCCATCTCAGTTTTGTCTTCAATAAAAGTTAAAAGCTGCTCATTTGGGTTGAGGTCAAGTGACTGACTTTGCCTTAAAAAGCTATTGGGTTGCTTCCACTGTATTCCATCTGTTTTTTGGATCATTATCCATCGGTACTGTTAAAGAGCCATGTGATCAGCACTGGACAGCAAGGTACAGCTCTATACTCTCCAGAATTCCTCAGGATTCCTGGAGTCTGCCCGAGAGGTTAGATGTGCTTTTTGTAGCCGGATGATGAACTCGTTCAACTCCAGTATATTTATATGTACAAGTAGGCATTAATGTTATCTGGGTACTCTTTGTCACTGAAGGGTGAAGCGTATGCAAAGTGTTATGCTGTGGAGGCCAAATCACTACTGATCATCAAGGAAGAAAAACAGTAAAGTGGAAGTGGAGTGCATCCTGCAAGAGGATCCAGAGCAGATATTTACACTATTTTACACTATATATAACACTATATACACACACAAATATATATGCACGTATATATATACATATGTAGTCGCTGTCTAATGAAAAACATGTATCACCAATTTGGTGACTTTACAGGAGAGAGCAAAAATAATCTTAACTTTAAATAATAAAAAAAGTTAATTTGTTTAAGTAATTTCAATAATTTAGAGCGTCTTACCAGAGTATTTAAGAATGTTACAAGGCAGTTGGCATTTTCAAGTATGAAAAGTAAAAAAAATACAAAAATGTACAAATGTTGACATTGGCAAATGACAAAAAAGTTTAAAAATATACCTATATATATGTATAATGTATATAATAATACATTATATACATTATTTACAATAATAAAATAATAATTATTTTGCATTAAATATGTAATAAGTTATGTGTAAAAACAAATCTATACAGGACTAAAGTTCACATGTATATATATATATATAAACTAACACACACACACACACATAATACCTCACACTTGGAAAGGATTACAGAAAATACAACTTTAAATATTTTAAATGGTTTAAACGTAAAGATTTTAAGTGTAAATATAATTTAAAAAATATATATATATATATAAATATTTTGATTACATAAATATATTTATTTATTTTTACTTTACAATAAAAATATATATGTATCATTCCATTCAGTTACATTACATTACTACTACATATTCTCATAAAGCTCATAAAGACAGATATCATTCAGGGCAGGATTTCCCAAAAGCTCTTACCACAGAAATGCTTCTTAGAAGGCAGAGCGAGCATCACACTGAACACTCTCTCTACCTGTTAAAACAGCCTTAGTGCTAAGATGCTTTTGGGAGTCTTGGGCCCAGAGCAATGTCTGAAACACTTCAGTGCTGCAGTGTAAATGATCTGGATACTCACTCAGTGGAGGATGAGCTGCTGCAGAGTGGAGAGTTATGCAGGATTTTAGCAGCACAGGGAGCAGCACAGTTCACAGCCTGCTGTAGCTCTATCACCTGTAGGTCCTGAGCTGCAGAGTCTCCAGACTGTCCGTCATCTAGGAAGGCGTTGAAGCTGAAGAGCTTTATGAGGGACTGAAGTGGCCCTCTGGTGCTGCTGGAATGACCTTAAGGAGCAATTGTGGTGGCTTGTCAGGCGATCAGCCCTGAGGCACTTGAGTAGCTATCTGCATAAGGAGTAGGGAATGTTTAAGTGTGTGTGTGTGTAAGTGTGTTTGTGGATGGGGGTGTAGTAGGAGTGTGTAAGAGTCTAAAACTCACTGAAACCTCTTTCCGGAACACACTTTATCAGCAGTGACTTGTCAGGTAGAAGATAAAGGGGAATGAAAACTGAACAGACCAATTCGGTTGCACCATGCCTTTTAGCCCCGGGAGCATGCAAGACCTCTCCTGATGGCACAATCAGGAGGCACTCTTCTCATAGTCTCATGAAAAAGGATAAGACAAAGCTAGAGAAGTCAGAAAAATGTTAAATAAGACATTTATGGATGATCCGCTGACCAAAACGAATGAAAGAATTCAGCGTCACACGTAACCAGTGATGCAATTTTCATCTGCATCCCTAAACGCTCCTATGGCTATTACTGTATCTAAATATATCTCTACACTCTGAAAGGTCTGTATATATATATATATATATATATATATATATATATTGGGTTTTTGGGCAGTGGTGGCTCAGCAGTTACAGCGCCGGGCTATTGATAACATGGTTGTGGGTTCGATTCCCGGGCTCGGCAAGCTGCCACTGTTGGGCCCTTGAGCAAGGCCCTTTACCCTCTCTGCTCCCCGGGCGCTGGAGTTGGCTGCCCACCGCTCTGGGTGTGTATGTACTCACTGCCCCTAGTTCACTAGTGTGTGTGTGTGTTCACTACCACAGATGGGTTAAACGCGGAGCTATACAGTGACAAATATGTGCGCCTTTACCCTTATAATATATATTCCAATTTTTTTTATACATTTAATACATCCATTGCATTACATTGCATGTGTTTCAGGATATATTGCCTGTATATTCTGTATTCTTATTAATATAGTACCTATATTTGTATAGCAATATATGCTAAAGTTAAGTATTAGCAAAAAACAGTTTATCGTTGATGTTCAGTGCTTACTAACAGTTCTATTGCCATCTATTGCTATCTACCAGGATTCTGAGAATCAGTCAATTCTGGATCATTTTGGCACGCCACAGATCACATTCACATTTAAAGATTTAATAATATCAATGTTATCAATGATATAAAAAAATATGTATTATTAATTATATCAATATTTAGGTCCAGTGCACTTTTTAAATGAGTGTCATAGGTTTTAAATAACCCTAGGAATATTTTTTTTCTTTTAATATATTTATTTATTTATTTATTTTTAAAAACACTAAATTCATCTGATGTAGACTTTCTGTGGACTTTTCTGAAATAGAGCTGTTGCTGAATGAGGCAGAAGTTTAGTAAAAATATGTCAATGTAAAGAACCTTTACACTGTTTTACAAACACAGCGCTTCACAGGACCAAAAGTGGTTCTGCTATGGCCTCACTCAAAGAACCCTTTATAGTACCTTTATTTTTTTAAGACTGTACAGAAAGATGACACGCTGCTCTGTGCTGTATAATGGAAAAGGATCGCCCTCAGTGCGTCTGCAACCCTGCAAATATTTATTCAGGCTTTGATGGATTACCAAGGAAGAGTTCTGAGACCTGAAGTACAGTCTCAGCAAGATAGGGTTCCCAAAGGACTTCTTTGACTCTTAAAAACAGTGGAACCCTTTTTAAGTGGTTCAAAGAACCATCATATAAGGTTTTCCTTATTTGAAGAACCTTTGAAGAACCAATTCAGCATCAAAGGGATCTTTTGAGTTGCCATAGTTCTGTATAAACCACTGCCTTTACAAAAGAACCTTTGAAGAACCTCATGATTATATGACTAATTAACAGGGTGCACCTCCTGTATAAAGTTGTGCAGTTCTGTATAAACCACTGCCTTTACAAAAGAACCTTTGAAGAACCTCATGATTATATGACTAATTAACAGGGTGCACCTCCTTGCTACAGTACCATCATCTACTCATCTACTATAGAAGTAATGCCTTACACCAGATGATGGAAAATTGCTGTGAGAACCTGATTGCATCCGGCCAGGAGAGCATTAGAGCATTACTGAGGTCAGGTGCTGATGTGGGATGATCAGTTCCTGCACGCTAATTAATTCCAAAGTTACTGGGGCGGGTGGGGGGGAGTGAGGGTTACATTACTCTAGCTGTGCACTCATTGGACATGGTGACCTCAGGCTCATACAGAAGCTCAGCAATGGGTGCACCTTAAAGCAGTGAAATGGACCACCTGGATGACTTTTGGCACAACTGGGCTTGAAAAGAAAAAGAGAGGAAAAAGCCATGGAAAAAGAGAGGTTGTGGTATTTACAGTCATTTGCATGTGCAAATTTGTAAAGTTGACGTTTTGCAAAAGCAGCTTGAGGATTTCTTTGATGTGATACACGAGGAACATCCATTTATTTCCTCAACAGCTTTCTGGGTTTTCTGTGTTTGAGCCATGACTGCACTGCAGAGCGAAGAAAAGAAAGAAAAGAAATACCCAAGTAAAGGAGAGGCCTTTCTTTTCCTCGTAGGAGCGCTGAAGGCCCGTCAGCGAGAGGATCATATTTTAATGCTGTGATGGTGAAATAGTGGCAGCGGTCCAAGAGATAGATTTTTCTTAACATTCAGGAAAGGATAGATTTCATGCCAGTGTCACATCCGTGTAATGTGTAACAAAAACAGCACGTTTTTAATAATCACTCAATAAAATAAAGGCGATTTAAAAGTAGAGTGGCTTCATTTTTCTGACGTTCTTCTTTTTGGGATGTAAAAATTGCTTCTGAATGGAATTTCTAAATTGCGTAAAATTTCTCGGAATTTATTTTCTTTATACATCAACGTTTGCTTCTACAATTGCCTCATATTTAGTGTATGGGTTTTACCCCCCCATATGCCAACAACATCTTTATAAATATATTTCAAATATATTTCACAGATGCATTTTTGGCCATTTTCATGCATTGAAAAAATATATTTGATAAATACATTTTGAATATATGTATGTGAAGACCGCCTCACTGACCAACTGCTCTTCTTCTAGTCCTGAGACTGTGTGACATTCATGGTAGAAGTGGAGATACTAGGTTTTAAAAGACTTCTATAGAAGTTGAAGTATTAACTTAAGCTTTTTACTCCAGTAAAAGTGTAAAAGTACTGGTTTCAGAATGACTTCAAGAAGAAAAGTAATATAATATATAGTAATATCAGCTCTATTAAAGGAGCGTCTCTGTGCTCTACTGAGCATTAACATGAGCTTCATGGAGGAAAATATGAGGAGTCGTTGTCTAGAAGTTTTGTAAAGCTGCAGAAAGTCAGACTTCAGAGGCGTGTGATCAATAAGCTTTATTGGAGTGTAAATGTGGGGCTCAGTTGGGACGTTTCACTGCAGCTCTCTTGAGTCTCTGCCACAGACACAGTCTTCATACTAGACTACAGACGTCTGCTGTGAGCTCGCTGGAGAGTGACGGGACGTGTGCAGGTGTGATGGATCTCTTATAAACCAATAGGGAGTCAGAATGGAGTCTGTTTATTCTTCTCATCCAACCACGATCAGACTCACACAACTTCCGGATGGAGAGATTTATCTGTCTAGTGCTTGGAGCATTCAAAAAAGTCCTGCCCATAAAGCAGGAAAAGACTAGAAGAAGACAGCAGTGTGTTTTCAGATAGCTGTTTCCAACACTTGTAGCTAATTCAATTAAAAATGGTCGTTTATGAACTGTGAAGGTCAAATTGAGGTCTGGCAGACCAAGAAGAGGTTCAGGAAGGCCTTCAGGAAGATCTAGCAGACGCTGGAGTGGTGGTGCACTGTTCTACACCTGCAGCAATATGACTTTCATGGCATCAGACAACATTATTTGATTAGCTGTTGAGAGAGACATATATTTTGACCAGTGGTGCCCAAACTTTTGCAAGGCACTGTATTCCCAGTCATTTTTGAATGTGTCATGCAGTGGTAGCTAATACAGGGATACAGGACATCATCATCAGTCAGGATTCTGTGCTGACAATCCTTTCTACCCAAGTCTATCCAATGTGAAATGTCCAGCCATGTGGTCAATACAATACAAAAGTCAGGTTATCAAAAACTACAACTTACACCAATCAGCCATAACATTAATACCACTGGTGAAGACTACAGTGACATCTTTCAAGAGCAAGTGACCAGTCAGTTCTGTGATGGCTAGAAAGCTGTCCAAAATATCAGGCAGGTGCTGTGGGGTGTTCCCAGTATGCAGTGGTCAGTCCCTACCAAAAGTGCTCCAAGGAAGGACAACCGATAAACTGATGGATGACGGGATCATGGATACCTAGAGCACTGGTGTCTGATTGGTGGCAGAACTTTATATCGCTTTTGTTGATTGGATTGCCCTAGCTAAAAACACCCAGGCAGAGAAGTAGGGGGTTTCAGGGTTGTGGGTGATGTCTATCTGCAATTGCAAATTGAGCTGTAGGCTAATTCTCAGCCCTAGAGCGTCCCAATATTTTTTTTATTTAACCGATTTTTTAATGAAAAATTAAATAAAGTCCCTTTATTTAATACGTTTTCCCCAACAGTTTGAATCATTTTCAGCTATATATATATATATATATTTATACACATATTTATTAATGTCACAGTGTATGGTACTACACAAACTGTCAATATATTGATACTAATTATAGTATTTACAGTATTAAGACTATTAAGACTAGTAATAGCTGAATAACACATCTACGAATAATACACCTAGGGCTAAAGGGTGTAAAGCACATACTTTAAAATGTTATCTCTTAATCATTACTGTTGACACATTCAGACATAAAAGATGAATGTGCCAGCTTCCTTGATCAGCGTAAGAGGACACTGTTTTTGGGCTCATATTCAAAGCAATCACAGGATACATGACACTGTGGTTGGGGATTTCCCAGGGCAAAGTTGACTGCTCATGAAGGCTTACTTTATATCTTTAAAACAGACCTTTGATGTCTATATGAGTTGTAAATATTAGAATATGTATAAGATTATGTAATAATACACACATTTTCAGCTCATTCAAAAATTTGCGAGTCATCAGCTATTTGAGAAACTACCGACAAATTATTGTCCAGAACTGTAAACATAAACAGTGAGCATAACTTAAAGAAATCCTTCAGACTAGACTGCCAACAGAACCTGGCTTTGCCCCACTATGCCCCTATGCCCCACTGCTAAAGCTCCTCGGTATTTCCCCCTTCCAGAGGTTGCTGTTACTTTGTTGTGGAGGGTTGAAGGCAGCGGCCGGTCAGGTGGCTCGATTGTTGATCCCGGGGTCATGTGTAGCAACCCTCTGATTGAAAGTGTATTGGTGCTGTGTCACAATCCTATGTAGGCAGCCAAACATATCATTCACTATTAAAAACAGCAGTTCTAAATAGGTCCTTTGCTTAATGCCATAAAACATAAACACTTTTGGATTGTTTAGAGAACCGTTTTTGTAAAAGTTCAAAGAACCTTTTTAACCTGAAACCATAAAAAGACGGTTGCACAGCTTATTTGCTTCCCACTTCCGAGCAGTTGCCAGACTTTTACATCTTTCAACCTATAGTGAAACAGTTCTTGCTAAGTAGTTGCTACGGTATCCCAAGTGGTTGCTATGCAGGCTTTCGGAGGTTGCTGTTCCTTGTTGCACAAGGTTTGCAGCAGGTCAAACAGCTCGAATGTTGATCATAGAAAACTCCAACATTTTACGTTTATGGCATTTAGCTGACGCTCTTATCCAGAGCGACTTACAAGGTTACTCGTATTACAGAGGAGGGCCAATGTAGTGTTAGGAGTCTTGACTCTTATTGGTGTAGCGCAGCACCACAGTCACCCAGACTGGGAATCGAACCCCAGTCTCTCACATGGTGTGGTAGCTTAGCAGCAGGTAGCGGTGTTATCTGTTGCGCCACACCAATCACATACCAATAGTAAAGTGGTTCGAATAGATGACTTTTACAATCCATAAAATCCATCAAAGCTTCTGTGTCCGAGCTTCGTCGGTTCTGAGATATTCTTCGAAAAAACTGGTTCCTCTAGACATGTATTTGTTCTCAAGGACATGCCAGCTAGCATTTTAACTTGTGATTAACCATTAACATTTAAGGCATTTACATTTAAGGCATTTAGCAGACGCTCTTCTCCAGAGCGACTTACAAAAGTGCTTCACTGTTTACTAAAGAAAAACCTCAGCTAGTTTAAATAGACTAAAAATTCAAAGATCCTCTAATCTTAGACTCTACTAAACACACGTCAATAAGGTGACCACTCTGCTATTCGCCCATGTCCTCTCAGAAGAGGAGGGTCTTCAGTCTGGGTTTGAGGACAGCGAGCGTTGGACTCTGCTGTTCGGACACCTTGGGGAAGCTCGTTCCAACACTTCGGTGCAGGACAGTAAAAAGTCTGGACGCTCGTCTTCCATGGATCTTAAAGGATGGTGGGTCGAGCCGAGCCGTACTTGAAGCTGGAAGGGCTCTTGGTGCAGATCGGCTTTTGACCATCGCCATCAAGTACAGAGTACTGGCTTCTTCAGTTATTGAACATGACTGGATCAATGATCTGGTTTTATCATACAATAACTATTTTTACACTAAACAGATGACATCTGAAGTTTAGATTTGGGGGGCGGTGGTGTCACAGCGGTTAGAGCTCCAGGTTGTGAGTTCGATACCCGGGCTCAGCAAGCTGCCACTGTTGGGCCCTTGAGCAAGGCCCTTCACCCTCTCTGCTCCCCGGGCACCGCAGCAATGGCCGCCCACTGCTCCGGGCACGTGTGCTCACTGTCTACTGTGTGTGTTTCACTGGTGCGTTGTCACTGCATGAATGGGATAAAAGCGGAAGCCAAATTCCATCTATGTCCATCACAAATGGTCAATAGATGCACTCGTTATGGGCATGAATGTCCATATTGGCAATATTGGGCCTGAACCTCACATCTTTAATAACAGATAAAACACCTGAAGTCAGTCTTGATCAGTGGAATGTGACTCCAGGTGGAGTGTGAACCGTAACCCTCGCTGAGATGCTGCGACGTGAAGTAAGTATGCTGATGCAAATATTTACTCGGCTTGTCCCAGTTCAGGTGTTTGCGCTTCGCAGGGTCATGTGCAGCAAACCTCCGATTGAAAGTGTATTGTTTAGGATCAGATTTCGTCTTTTCCATCTTGAATAGCACCGTTTAACTGAAAGGAGACAAGACGGCGCTTTAAGCCAGGGGTGTACAAAGTTCAGGTGAACACTGTTTCACAATCCTACTAAATGAAAAGCAGACATATGCAGCAAAATATATGATTCACTATTAAAAACAGCAGTTCTAAATAGGTCATAAACACTTTTGGATTCTTTAGAGAACTGTTTTTGTAAAAGTTCAAAGAATCTTTTTAACCTGAAACCATAAAAGCATTTCCTGAAGAAAACATGAAACTTCCAAGCAGTTGCTAGCCTTTTCCATCTTTCTTCCTATAGTGAAACAGTTTTTGCTAAGTAGTCGCTATGGTATCCCAAGCGGTTGCTATGCAGCCTTATTCCCAGTTTGTCTTTTTGCAGTGTTTACGTGGGAGTCCACACAGACTGGGCAGAATACTGCTTGTTGCTAAGGTTTTCCTAGGCGGTTGCTAGGGTGTTGCTATTCAGGCTCTTTCCCAGTTCATCTTTTGCAGTGTTTACATGGAAAGACGCACAGCCTGGACTCTGTCATCTCTCAGTATTTCAGGTGGTTGCTAAGGTATTGCTTAGGCATTCCTGGGTGGTTGGTACGTCTGTTGTTAAAGTGTTTCAGGTGGTTGCTTGTGTGCTAGTTTGCAACCACCATTGCTGGGGGTCATGATTTCAAAGACCAAGACATGACGCTTCGCCATCAGCGGCCGGAGTCTGAGAGAGCACAACTGGCCGTGCTCTCTCTGGATGGGTAGAGTGACGTTGGCTGGCACAGGTGACGAATTGCACAATTTAAAGAGATGCTTAAAAAGAGTCACACAGATAAACATGGACATGGGGTTATATAAAGCTATACAGAGCTAATTTTAGAATGATTAGAGATTCATTCAAGAGCAGTGGTTATTTTTATTGAGACTCTTATAGCAGCTGTGTTGGATCTACAATACATGGACAAAAGTATTGGGACACCTGCTCATTCATTGTTTCGTCCTGATACTGCTTTTGTTGGGAGTAACTGTCTCTACTGTCCAGGGAGGAGGGCTTTCTACTAGATTCTGGATGAGCATTGCTGTGGGGATCTGACTGGTTGCATTCAGCCACAAGAGCGTTAGTGAGGTCAGAATGTTGGATGATCACCACCCCACCTCATACAAAAAGCACTTCCCCTGGCATTGGGCATGGTGCCAATAGATTTATGTTTCTTATCTGCTCCAGAGAGTCCTATTCTATTGGCAAGACTTATCTACAGAAAGTAGGCTCTCTACATCTTTAAGATGTTACTACATCTTCCCATAGGGTGAAACTGTTTTTGCTAAATTGTTTCTCTTGTATTTTAAGTGGTTACTAAGGTGTTCCCAGGTGGTTTATAGGGTGGTTGCTAAGTAGAGAAGTAATGCCAATAGAATAAGCACCATGCTGCCTAATGCCAGGCGTGGCCTAGAGGCGTATAAAGCCCCCCAGCACTGAGCTGTGGAGCAGTGGAGGAACTGTGTTCTCTGGACTTGAGGGGTATCTCTATAGACTGGAGGGGTATCTCTATAGACTGGAGGGGTATCTCTATAGACTGGAGGGCTATCTCCATAAACAGGAGGGGTATCTCTATAGACTGGAGGGGTATCTCTATAGACTTGAGGGGTATCTCTATAGACTGGAGGGGTATCTCTATAGACTGGAGGGCTATCTCCATAAACAGGAGGGGTATCTCTATAGACTGGAGGGGTATCTCTATAGACTGGAGGGGTATCTCTATAGACTGGAGAGGTATCTCTATAGACTGGAGGGCTATCTCTATAAACAGGAGAGGTATCTCTATAGACTCGAGGGGTATCTCTAAAGACTGGAGGGCTATCTCTATAGACTGGAGAGGTATCTCTATAGACTGAAGCGATATCTCTATAAACAGGAGCGGTATCTCTATGGACTGGAGGGGTATCTATAGACTGGAGGGGTATCTCTATAAACAGAAGCGGTATCTCTAAACAGGAGGGGTATCTACAAACAGGAGGGGTATCGCTACAGACTGGAGGGATATCTATAGAGTGGAGGGGTATCTCTATAAACAGGAGAGGAATCTATAGACTGGAGGGCTATCTCTATAAACAGGAGGGGTATCTCTAAAGACTGGAGGGCTATCTCTATAAACAGGAGAGGTATCTCTATAGACTAGAGGGGTATCTTTATAGGCTGGAGGGGTATCACTATAAACAGGAGAGGAATCTACAGGCTGGAGGGGTATCTCTATAGACTGGTCTTACAGTCTAACAGTGAACGTTAAACTTTTGACTATTTAAAAGTGAGATGACATTCTCTTGACACAACTTGAAAAATCCTCAAATCCACTGTTTTAAACAGTTCTCTGAAACAACTGACAGTACCACCAGTCTTCCCTCAGCTACGTCTTTTATCTTCACTCAGGATGCCTGTGGGCTAAGGCTCCTTTTTCCGTTCCTCCTTTGTCGTGTTGATCTGGGAATCTACACAGACAGGAGTTCAAACTGCTTGTAAACTTAAGCACTATTTGTAGTCCAGCTGAACATCAGTTCTAACCGTATTATGGTCATGCTCTTTCTCTTAGGCCATCATAATCACCAGGGTCAAACGATCAACCAAGGTCAAACCGATTTGCATAACATGAAAAGCCCTTACTCTTTGCATTGTGTTTCACGATAAACAGACCAACAGAAACCAAACGTCCAGTCCAGTCCAGTCCAGTTCAAACATACTAGAGGAAACGTCTCAGAGTTTTTTTTTTTTACACATTTTTACACTGATCAGCCATAACATTAGTACCCCTGACAACAAGTTTAGATTTTCATAGATTTTCTCCTGCTTTCGTTGGAGTAACTGTCTCTACTGTCCAGGGACGAATTATCCAATATCTACCAGAATTGCTGTGAGGATTTGATCGCAGTCAGCAAGAAGAGCATTAGTGAGATCAGGCCGTTGGATGATCACCACCCCACCTCGTCCCCAGCTCCCCAAACCATCCCAAAAGTACTGAATGGAGCACCAACCATCCATTATTCCAGAGATGGACACAGTTCTTCCACTGCTCCACAGCTCCTCAATGCTGGGGGGCTTTATACCCCTCTACTAGCCCACGCTTGGCATTAGGCAGCATGGTGCCAATAGGTTCCAATAGGTTCCTTATCTGCTCCAGAGAGTTCTATGGGTACTCTCCCTCTTGACAGGTGTCATTCACTTCACCGGTCAGTGGTTTTTAATGTTATGGCGGATCTCTGGACGCCTCCATTCAACTACCAGCATGTTATCTTTGTATACAGGCGATGAAGTCACACATAAAACCACATAAATGTAATAAGGGGAGGAAAAACCCTGCAGGATACGAGCCCTTAAGCATGGCCGTTAGTGGAACCTGTTGTTGTATTCCTCTTGAGAGATGTGGGCACTTCACATTCAAGATGTCTAGATTATGGCATCTAGCCAAGCTCTCAGTATCCCACTGGTCCTTGGGCAAAAGCCCTGATCAACAGCCCAAACGCTCTCCAGACAAAGGAAGCATCCAAACCACAGCTCACACAAGGAAGTTCTTCATAAAGAAAACAAACAAGCTATCAGATCAACCCGCCGTGCGGCCAGACGCTGTTGACACAAAGTCAAAAAACCCTTCTGAGTCTTGATCGCATGAACGATGATAAAGATACGGCCCTGCACACTTAATTAAAAGAAGCCTAAAGGATTAGACCAGCATTTTTTTTTATCTAACGTTTATCTGCTACGTCTTTCAGCAGATACCATAGACGTCAACGTCCCAGTTCTTAGTATCAGAACAGAAACCCTGCTCTCACAACACACTTATAATAGAAGCTAATGGGCCAGGGCTGAAGGTTTGGGCTAAGACACCTGTCCACTGCCTTCTATTACACAGGCAAGTCCATAAGTAATGGGACAGTGTTATTTCTTTAGGAACTACAGCCAGTTTTTCCACAGTTCCTCTATTTTCACAGGCTCTAATGGGAAACTATGTATTATTCTGCCCCATGGCCATGGCTCTCTCTGTGGGGTCAACTGAAGCTAATCGGTGAGGTACACTCCCCAAAATAAAGGTGCTACTAAGGGTTCTTAAAGGACTGCCGCAGAAGTCTGATTAATTCATTAATTCATTAATACCGAGATGATCTGATCTTTGATAATCTTTAATGATCTGATAAATAATCCAGCCCCACAGTTTAGATCAGATGAGCTGCTGGCCCTAAAATCCCTTTTTTTAGTATCAGTTTCTATAATCAGACTTTTTACACTTTTCTTAAAATGACTGTTTTATAGTGTTTAATATCTTATAATCCAGCCTGACTCTCCACTTCCTACCAATCAGCTCCCAGCTCCTTTACAACACTGATATCTGGTTGTTGATATCTGATATCTGGTTGTTGATATCTGATATCTGGTTGTTGAGCTCTGATATCTGGTTGTTGAGCTCTGGTATCTGGTTGTTGAGCTCTGATATCTGGTTGTTGATATCTGATATCTGTGGTTGTTGGTCTACTTGTGTGTAATAACTGGTGTATAATGAGTAAATGTGCTGAGTGTGTGAGATTGGGGTTCGTATAGCGCATGTGTGTGTGTGTGTGTGTGTGTGTGTGTGTGTGTGGTAGCATTAGCGTTAGCCTCCACTCTGGAGGTTTTGAATGGACTCTGCAGTACTGGTTTACAAACAGAGCAAGGCGAGTGCCGGTTCTCCCGCTGGCAAAACAGAGCGTTTCAGTGATGGTTTTACAAAGGGGGAGATATTATGGTCTGTTTTCAGGTTCCACTGTAAAATAGCTCCACACTGCAGAACCTCCACTCCTTTATTTAACCGCACTGCTACCGCCGTTAACGGTGCCTTGAGGATGCCAGGTCACCATGGTTAAAACAAAGACTCTGAACTGGACTGGGTTTAAAATGATGGGACATCCCTAAGAGGAACGCATTCTCCTCTGGTTGGCACCAGATAGCACAACAGCTATTACAGGGAGGCCCTGTTTTGGGGTCCAGCAGCATCAGCATTGAGGGAGACAAAGAGGGATATCAGCTGGTGTATTCTGGGGTCCACAGCCAGGACGAATTACTGTAGTTGGGACATGTTCACATTCAGGAGTTGGTAATAAGGTAAACTTGCCATAATAGATAGTGAAACATGGATTATTGAGATAAAATGAACCAAAAATTCCATTATCCCCGAATGACGGCGCTGCAGTGGACAGCGTCCTGCAGACTACACCTTGGCCCACTTCGTGACAAACTATGGAGATAAAAAAAAGTCTGGTGTTGATTCCAAGTGCTGAATTTGCATGTGGTAGCTCTTCATGGGAATTCTAACTAGGAGTTCCACAGAGGTGCCGATGCAAGTGAAGGAGGCCGTCATTAGGCTGAGAACAAAACAAACCTGTCAGAGAAATAACAGAAAATTTAGGAGTGGCCAAATCAACTATTTAGTGCACTGGTAAGGTTATAGCAACAACCTGGAAGACCAAGGAACAAGATCTACCACATACTGCAGAAGCAACCGAAGAATGTCTGTGGGCTCCAGACTTCAGGCAGGCATTAACTGCCAAGTATTTGCATCTAAATATTAAAAATTAATATTAAACTGACAAGCTCCCCGGACAAAGAATGAGTCACCTTGCGTGTTTAAGGTGGTAGTAACTTCAGGCTCCTGTAGATGGCGCTGCACAAGGATGCTCAGGCTAGAAATACCTGCGGGTGTGTGACGGACAGGATTCATAGGTTGAGAAAAGGTGGTACATTGCAGTGAGGGTCTTGTTGGATGTGTGGAAAATGGGCCACAAAGCAGATACAGTTAATGATTGGCTAAAAAGAGTGAGTGCATTTGGGCGTGGCCAGAGAGCATAGTGTGAAGGAAGTAGCTGAATCTGCAGGTGTATGGAAGCTTACGGTCATACAGGTCTACCAGCAGTGGCAGAGATCCCAGTCTACTGGAGATTCTCATCATTCTCCTCATTCTGGAGCAGGAGCGAGCAAAGGCCTCCTCCACTCTGCTCCGTGTGTTGATGGTCTGCAGCTTCCTGTGGAGAGTTCTTTCAGAAGTTGGTGGTGAAGAACCTGAACCTGTCTGCCTGTTCTCAATCTATGAATCCCGTCACACACCTTGCAGGTATTTCTAGCCTGAGCATCTTTGCACAGCGCCATTTGCAGGAGGCTGAAGTCACGACCACCTTAAACACGCAAGTAATATTTGTTACCACCCTTAAATTAAAGCGAAGCCAAAGAATTTTATCTTACGAACTTTCCTAAGAAAAAAATTCTTCTTAAAGCCCACTCACGTAGTTTTCTCAAAGATTTCTTCAGATTTCGTAGGTGGGATCTGTTCAGTGCTGTTTTGTACACCATGAATGTGCCCCAGACTTTCTGTTAGGACGCTTCTCAAGAACTAATTTAAGAAATTTCTGAGGAAGATGATGGTGAATAAGGCCCATGCTTCTTTAGTTAACCTGACGTAGTTCTTCTATGCCATCGCTCAAAGAATCTACTGTAGCAGTAAATTGGACATACAGGTCTGTTAGCATCTATGTGAGGGTCCCAAGGTTTTAAGAGCCTTAGTCTGATCATCAGCTACTGAATGGGTGCAGGAGGCATTAATATGGAGCATTAAGTGCAACATCCAGTAACAACACTTCCTTTCTTCCATTTACATTCACAGCATTTAGCAGACGCTCTTCTCCAGTGCTTTACTGTTTACTCAAGAGTAACCTCAGCTAGTTTGAATAGACTACCTCTAATCCTAGACTCTACTAAACACAAGTCAATAAGGAGACGATAGTACTCTACTATTCGTCCAAGTACTCTCAGAAGAGGAGGAGGGTCTTCAGTCTGGGTTTGAGGACAGTGAGCGTTGGACTCTGCTGTTCGGACACCTTGGGGAAGTTCGTTCTACCACTTCGGTGCAGGACAGTAAAAAGTCTGGACGCTCGTCTTCCGTGGATCTTAAAGGATGGCGGGTCGAGCCGAGCTGTACTTAAAGCTGGAAGGGCTCTTGGTGCAGATCGGCTTTTGACCGTCGCCATCAAGTACGGCGGGGCTGGCTGGTCCAGTCTCGGCTTTGTAGGCCAAAGTCAGGGGTTTGAATCTGATGACCTGAGGAAGCCAGTAAAGAGAGAACCCAGCAGAGGATGTTGAACATGGCTGAACTTTCTTCTTTCATTCATTCCTTCATTCACTCATTCCATCCACCTGATAAACCAGAGCAGCGAACAGCTTTAAAGTCTCAAAAGCTTGATAAAGCCTTTAATTCCCTGGGTCAGTCTTGCACGGCTAGAGAAAAAAAAAATCAGTAACTGAACTTTCCAAAGGCAAAACAGATGCTCGGTAAAAACAGTAAAACAGTAAACCACAATCAGCAAACTAAAAAAACTAATTCGGGTGCAAAGAATTAAGCAGCGGGTTCGAGTCAAATTAACAGAAGAGAAAACATCATCCAATCAGGAGCTCTTTTCAAGTCTGTCAGCTCTTGGAATTGAATAGACTATTATTTGGCTCCCTCTGCTGGTAAGACAGACCACAGCAGGCCTGCAGTGCCTCAGATGTAGCACTGCGCTCTGGTTTGGACTGTGTTGAGGAAGCATATCACCACCTAATGTTCTGTTAATCAAAGCTACTGCTTTCCAAAAGCAAAAAAAGGGGAAATTCAAGTCTAGGAAATAAGTACGCCAAACAAAACTGCTTCACATGGCTTGTTCCTCAGTGGCACATCGTTTTTTTTTTTTTTTTTTTTTTTTTTTAAGTGGCACACACAGTCTTACCCCTCGGCCTAAAACACGAGGGTAGACGTTGCCAGCGTTTCTCCACGCAGCAATGAATGAATGGTTCCTTCTGAGGTTTACTGTAATGCACTGTGATTATTTACCTCATTGCCACAAACACAGCTCAAATAAGCCCCATGAATCTGAGCTAAGCAGGAGACTAATGGGCGCCATGGCTCTCTCTGTGGGGTCAACTGAAGCTAATCGGTGAGGTACACTCCCCAAAATAAAGGTGCTACTAAGGGTTCTTCGAGGACTGCCGCAGAAGAACCACTTTTAGTTCCCTAAAGAACAACAGGACTCGTTCACCAACTGATCTTAAGAAGAAAGGTCTTCTGAAAACCCATTAATGCCATTTTTTTCAGCATCATTATATTAGAACATTCACCATCATTATAAGTGCATACACTACAGGGCCAAAAGTATTGGGACACCCGCTTATTTCTTGCTTCTTCTGAAATCAAGGCTATTAAAAGGTGTATCCTGTTTTGTTGGTGGAACTGTCTCTACGGTCCAGGGCAGAAGGCTTTCTACTAGATTTTGGAGGAGCATTGCTGTGAGGATTTGATTGCATTGAGCAACAAGAGCGCTAGTGAGGTCGGGTTGTTGGATGATCAGCACCCCGCCTCATCATCCCCAACTCCCCAGCTCATCCTAAAAGTACTGGATGGGGCTCCACCATCCATCATTCCAGAGAACACAGTTCTTCCACTGCTCCACAGCTCAATGCTGGGGGGCTTTATACCCCTCTAGCCCACAGCTGGCATTAGGCAGCATGATACCAATAGGTTCATGAGTATCTGCTCCCTCATGTGAGTCCTATTCTATTGGCAGTGCTTCTCTACAAGGACTAGACAAGCTGTGTGTGTGTGTGTGCATTTGTGTCAGCAATAGATGTAACTTAAGGTGAAAGCTGAATTAGCAACATTAGACGGGGTGTCCACAAACTTTTGGACATAGAGTGTAGCTGCAAAAGATTCTACGGTTTAAGAAAATCCTTAGGAAGCTGGTTACATCAAGTAAAAGGTTCTTCCCGCTCACATCTATTACAAACATGATTTGTGAGGGCTCACCGAGTCAGGACTCACTCAAAGAACCCTTTATAGCACCTTTATTTTAATTTAGGAGTGTAGATTGTTAAGATAAGAATAAAAGAAAGCGAAAGAAAAATTAAAACAGCCAAACAGGAAAGAAAAACGCTTAAAGAAAGGGAAAATATTGTTTTTTTTCCATAAAATACTTTTTATAAACACTTCTACAAGCACTCTTCTTAAATTAGCATTCACACATGCATACTCAGGGGGGACAGCTATTCATTCCCTGGGTTTAAATTCCCTAAATAATAAAAAAAACTGGTCATTATAACGAACGGTGGTGGTTCCAGGGGTGGGGCAGCCGGTTTGCCAAAGTGTCTGTAAGAGTCGTGTGTTATCTTCCCCCTCCAGACAGAGCGAGCACAAGGCCACAGTTTTATTTGTTACTGAACGACCAACAGTGTGTTTTAAGAGTCTCCAAACGGGTAAGGTCCGTAAGTAGGCTGCAGAAAAGACAGAGAGAGAGAGAGAGAGAGAGAAAGAACATGTTTAGTGAGAAGAAGAGTATGCAGTACTACTCTAATAAAAAGGGCTCTATATAGTAGTAAAGATGGGCTTTTTTGGCTTGTAATGAAAGTGGAAGCCTTTGATTCTTTTTTTTCCCTTTTTCTTAAAATAACCATACAGCCATGTGAAAAAATAGGACACCCCATTAAATCTGTCTCAACATATTTAAATATCTGGACATTTGAAGGATATTGAGAAACTGAAAAAAAAAAAAAACAGGTGCAGAGCATCAGCTACAGATGGTGGTTGTGTGGCGCAACAGGTGAGCTACCACACCATGTGGAAGACTGGGGTTCGATGTCTGGTCTGGGTGACTATGCTGCGCTACACCAATAAGAGTCCTTGGGCAAGACTCCTAACACTACATTGACGACCCCCCCCCCCCCCCCCCCCCCTCTGTAATATGAGTAACCTTGTAAGTCGCTCTGGATAAGAGCATCAGCCAAATGCTGTAAATGTGAATGTAAATGATCAGAACATGGTTAGAGAGGATTATTCTGGAGGAGTCTGTCTTATTTAAACCTTAGACATTTAGCCCCCTATCTTACGTTGCAATGCTCATTACTATCTTCCACCACGTCAACAGTCCATTTTCACAGCTTCCGCCTGCCCGTTTAAACAGCAGCGCTGCTTGTGAATATATTTACACCGATAGGCGCGGTGGTCTCAAAAATAGGTGTATTCAGGTCTGTTTCTGATGTATTGGTGTGCATCTTGGCAACGGAAAACACAGGAAGTGCACCACTGACCGAAAACAACCTAGGCAGACGTCCGACCAGGACTTTTAGGACAACGTGCTTTGGACAGATGAATTTCGATTTTCGCTCTGTTGTTTATTTAATTTTTTTTCTTACATTTATTTCAGATTTTTTACCTGTTTTCTCCCCAATTTAGATCACCAATTACCCAACCTGTAGGTATTCTCTCCCCTCCCTCACACGCAACACCCCCGACAACTAGTAGGGGCGAGACCAACCGTGCCACACTAGAGTGATATGGGGGATGCCGCCATCTATACTAAAGAGAGTCATTTAGCCATGTATACTAAAGAGAGTCAGGCCAACTGCACTCTCTCGAGGACCCAGCTGCCAATGATCGGGACACAAACCAGCGACAGCGCCTCAGTCCGCCGGACCACCTGCATTTCGCCGTTATCACAGGGTGTCCTAATATTTTTTTTTCACATGACCGTACAAAAGAGACTTTCTTTCTGTCCTAAGAACCATTTAAAGTTTAGTTTGTCTGTGTGTTCAGCACCAATGCCATCCTCTCAAGAACCTTCATACCTAAAACCTTTCAGTATCGCCTCCTTCGCCCCGGTCCTGAACTCACCTGATTGTACGAAACTACTGAGAGGTTGTTCTGCAGGTCGCTTGGTGCTAAGGTTACTGAGCTATTTGACAGTCCATTCTGTTCTGTTTGCATCGGGTCTTTGAGGCCGTCTTCAGGCGGACTGTTGCCATGGTCACCGCTCTGCTTGTTTTTCTGCGGAGAGGCGAAGGGGTTGTAGTCTTCACGGACGTTGCGGTTCGGCTGCGTGTTAAATTCGGCTTGAAAGGAGGACAGTTGCTGCGTCACACCCAGGAGGCCCCCCACCTCCACGCTCAAGATCACCCATATAACATCTGCAGTATAGGAGGGAGAGAACATGAATCAACAAAGGTTAGAGAATAATTAAAAGCCTTAAAACATTGGAGATTTAAGATCTCAACATTGAGACTGGTTTGGTGTGGGACGCTCCCTCCTAGAGAAACTTGCACTGTTGGAATGAGTTGCGGTGGTGGTGGATGAAATCCGACATCAGAGGCATTATTATTATGCCTGTGGTAATTATGTTATGTCCAAATATTTGTGGACACCCCTTCCTATCACCACCACCACTGTAGAGAAACCAGAGTCTGTTAGATCATCTATGAAGAAATTCCCTATAAGTCTACTGCACACCACTCAGAATATGGACAGGGCATAGCTCAGCTATAGGGCATAAAAATGCCAGGTGTAGGCTAGAGGGGTATGAAGCCCCCCTCCCCAGCATTGAGCTGTGGAGCAGTGGAACGGAGGTCACTGGAATGATGATTGGTGCCCCATCCAATCTTTTTGGGAGGAGTTAAGGAGTTGGGGATGGTGAGGTGAGGTGGTGATCATCTAACATCCTGACCTCAGCAATGCTCTTGTCGCTAAATGCAATCAAATCCTCACATCAATGCTCCTTCAAAGTCAAGTAGAAAGCCTTTTTGTAACAAAAGCAAGATAAACTCTTTTTAAACTCCCTTAATTTTGGAAAAAATGATGAATGAGCAGGTGTCCAAATACTTTTGCTCATATCGTGTAGACTGAGGATAGCCACGAAACTATGAATTGGGCGTGTTTAGATTTTGCCATACAGTCCACTAGACTCATACTGAATGCAGCGCTCTCTCTGAGCAATGCCACAGAAGAACCACTTTTGGTGCCATGAAGAACCAGGTTCGTACAGATGTGAGAGTGTGAAGGAACCATTTACATCAAGTGAAGGTTACTGAAACCTTTAAAAGGTTCTTCATGCTCTCAAAAGAATGTACAGTGGTGTACAGTGGTGCTATGAGACAGTAAGCAGTGCTGGATGGTGCTCAGTGACCCCATTAATTGCCAGACACTGACAAACAAGGACCTAGATGCCATTCCTAAACGTTCATAGCGGGTCTGGTACTTGGATTAGCAGATCTGGATATAGTTAGAGTTGCAGGATATCTACAAACGCAATGCTTCCTTTAATATTGGCTCATTTAGATGTTCCAGGTTCAGCAGAGGTTAAATTATTTATTGACCCTCTTCTACTGCAGCACCACTACGTAGAGTCCAAAGCTCTCCCTGACTAAGCATTTTCTCAGGCTGTGACCGAAACGTGACCTCTTCAGGTTTTAGGGCACTACTGAGTGCATCTGTCCAAACTGTGAAGTGCAGTTGGAGTTGTGATTTCCAGTGAACAGCGTAGCTCGCTACACGAGTTGAATGTGGGCCAGAATGCATTGCAAATCTGTGTTTTCTCATATAAGCCAGCAGCAGGCACAAGCCACTGGATGCCGTGAAGGCCAGATATCCTCCCATGTAGTTGGTTAACAGTAGGTGTAGGTTGCTCAGCAAGATTCTGCCATGAACAGTTCCATGCTGTACTGACTTTCATTCAGAATTCAGCTCTTGTGTGGGTACGCATGTTGATGATGAGGAAGTGTCCCAATTCATTGGTGTTTCTACCACTATGTAGTGAACTAAGTAGTAATCTCGCCCTATAGAAGGCAATACTACTTGGAGAGTAGGGATTTACTTCAGTCATAGCCATAGCTTACCAACAGCCACGCTCTCCCACCGGAAACAGCAAATATCTAGTGTATGATAGTGTAATGTGATGTGACAATAAATGTGATTTAATTTGATTGGACTATTAAACAAATATTTTCACATAAAACTCAAGTACATATCAGTATTTAGAAGCATCACAATGCTATGTTTTGCAGTATTGTATCGAGCTCTGAGTGGTCCAGCAGACTAAGGCGCTGCCACTATGACCTGAGGATCGCTGCTTCGAATACTGTGTCATGCTGCCTGCCATCAGCAGCCGGAGCTTGGAAGAGCACAGTTGGCCTTGCCCTTTCTGGGTGGGTAGATGCCACACTCTCTCTCTCTCCCCACATCTCTTTAGTACGTGCATAGACATCTGCTAGCTGAGTATGTTGTGCAATGCTTGCCAGCTGACGTTGCGTCAGCTGCAGATTGAAAAGAGAAGGTGGCCGGTTTTGTGGGTGTGTAGGAGGAGGCATGTTTCAGTCCTCCCAATCCTCCCAATACATGTAATAGGGGGAGAGTACTAACAAATGGGTTGGTAATCTAAAATTGAGGAAGAGAAGTCGGTTAAAATGATACATTTAAAAAGATGGCAGGTGGCAGATTTTGGTTAATTGGTTAATTTTGTGTTATGTTTAAAGCCTGGCTGCTAGATAGCAGTGTTGCACTCAGTACTTCAGAGCCCACAGCTCTGATTGGATTGAAAAAAATTATAATAATCAACTTTGCTTTTAATTATTTTATGCAAATGATGGCTTTTATGCAATTTTTGGTCAGAATTAATTTAAAAAAAGTAATATTTTGCCTTGCTTACAGTATTGCAATGTATTTTAATATGCATCATAGCCTCAGATTCTAGCCAATACACAGTATTTTACAATTAGTCGATGGAAAATCCTACAAGACCGAAAATGACAAGTCCACTGCTCTTATTCACAGCACATAGAATTGTCAGCTTTTTGATATCTGTGCTCATCTTAGTGTACAATATCAGCCAGCCTCAGACTGAGACTACCCATAGCGTCACTGGACAATAAGCCTCTTGGCCAAGAACTGAAACAGGAAACCCTGCCTAAGAAATCCTGAAGTTAGTATCCTGCAAAAGCAAACAGATGCTCAAGTTCTACGTTCCTCTATGTTCTAAAAATAAATAAATAAATAATTCACCTCCGTAGAAGAGTCCCGTAGCCGTGCACATCCTCCACTGTCCCTGGTACATTCCTGGAGCAACAGGACTGCGCATCTGCACACTGACCTCATACATCTCCTGAGGGTCCAGTGAACGTACCATTACAAAGTTGACATGTCCAAACTGGTCCCCGCCAATGTACTTCAGACACACTCCCGGTGGCCAGGATTCGGGACCTGCAGCACAAACAACAAGTTCATAGAGAACGTGTGTGTGTGTGTGTCTATTGTACTTTTCTTTGTTTATTTGCTGTCATTAAATTCAGGCAGCTCTTGAAGTTGGTGTGCTAGGGCGTGTGGGATACTCTCACAAGAGCTAAACTGTGAGATCTAGACAACTGCCTGGGTCAGGCAGATCTTGTGGGGGTTCTCAGGTATGCAGTGGTCAGTACCTACCAAACGTGGTCCACAAAAAAGGAAATGACATCCGGTTAACCCGCGACAAGGTCATGGGTACCTAAGGCTCCATGAAGGTCTCACATCAAAACGTACAGGACTTAAAGGATCTGCTGCTCAAATCAAGTGATGGTGCCTACTGAATAACAGGCTGGTGTTACTAATGTTATTGCTGATATGTGTATGAGGGCTTCTCCTGCACGGGGCAAGCTGTGTTTTGTATTATTGGGCTTATTAGTATGGTGTAAAGCGCAGTAAAGTGCAGTATGTCTTTAAATGGAATATTAATAGTCACCTGATTTTAATTATACAGACATGGCAAAGATGAGATGATTAATAACAAGTGTAATAACAATTTACAGCTGAATTTGTGAGCACTCTTTCATGACTAAGGACCAACTGAGCTAAGGGGAAGATTTTAAGGGGGTGTATTTTAGAAAATATCATTAAATTGGACCTACACTGACAGCTTAGGAGACAACTGTGTCAAATCTGCAGTAAATTTAAGTGATCTATATAGGAAAAAAAACAAATTCTCATATGAAGACGTCGTTGCTGCTTTACCAAACCGCCGCAAGATCGAATTTCCACTCTTGGACGCAATTCTGAATTAAATTCATAGTTTTCTGGACATTTATATGTTGTGAGGAGACTCCAGATTGCGAAGCTCCGTGTTAGGATCTCTTCAAAACAGCTGTGAGCGCAGTACCTGTGTTTTGTATCCGCCAGGTCTTAGTAAAAGGCGTATCTGGTGGAATGGACTCTCCTTCTCCAATAGTCACGTCTTCCACGAAGGACATCGATGGAGCTGTAGTGCTGGGGCTCTCGAAGTCATAATAAGCTCCAATGGCAGCCTGGAGGTTCCTGCAGGAGAAAGGAGCAACATCGCTCAATCAGAGAGACCCGGAAACACTTTCCATCACCTGGATTTATTGATCCACTTCAATTTAATACAATGGTACATGGTCATTTAAGATGGTTTACTGTTGATTACTGATGATTAATACTGATTAATAAATGATCCCAAGGAGTCTAATTTTTGCAATTAAGACACAAAAGACAATAAATTGTTAAAGTGTTAAATTAATCAAATAAAATATTACTTCATAATGTTTAATGCTGGCTGGGTTCTTGCTTATGAAATATCTATAGGAAACTACTAGAAACTTCTAAGTTAGCAAGAAATATATATTAATATGCATAATATTCATCCATTAAACTAAAACTAAATGTATTTTTATCTGTTTTTGTCTAATTTTAATTTTTATTATTAAAAACAACCCAAAGCCAACGTGTAACTAGATAAACAAGCAACTACAGCGAATCCAGGTCCGGAGGGTAAAAATCCACCCCAGGATTTTGCTCCAGCTGCCTGGGCAGCTCAGCTCAGCTGAGCTGCCCAGGCAGCTGGAGCAAAATCCTGGGGTGGATTTTTACCCTCCGGACCTGGATTCGCCACATTTAAAAACACAGACCGGAGCGTTAGCTTAGCATGTTAGCTAGCTTAACCAAATAGAAACAACCAGAAGACTTAAAAACATTAGAAACAGCTAAACCTAATTTAAGAACCTTAAACTTAATTATAGTTTAATAAAAATACTAATTTATGCAGTTGAACCGTATTAAAGCGGACGTGTCCACCAGCCTGTGCTTAACAGCCACTCTGCGGTCGGTCCAGCTCTTAAGGCAGGCTGGGCTCCGTGCTGGCTGGCTGGCTGGCTGGCTGGCTGGCTGACCACCGCGACACCCACCAGTTCGTCATGTCCAGGAAAAAGGCGCATCCAGCGGGGTTGAGCTGAAAGCCGAGCAGCCTCTGAAACTCGGTGATTAAAATGTCCTTGTCCGTCGTGCCCATGCAGCTGAATTTCTGAACCAGGTCCAGATCCATGTCCGTCTCCATGGCCTCCATCGTGGGACAGCGGAGACGGGAGGGGGGAGGGAGAGGGGGGGGGTCCTCTGTAAAATTTAGTCCGAGGCTTTAAAGCCTTTTAACTGGACCTTAAAAAACACCACAACAAAGCTGAGGACGCATGCGTCAGGGCTGAGGGATTGATAGTGGGTGCGTGTGTCAGTGAGAGGGGATGGGCGATACCACCGGTGTTACGATACGATACCTTAATCGATAATCGATAAAAAAAATTGTATCGGCTTAAAATATTTTATTTTATATAATATTTAAATTAAATAAAATTAAATAAATAAGCATGCAACCTTTTTTTCTGTGAATGTTTATATTTTTAATTATATCTGTGCATAATAATTCTCATCTATTCATAACTGTTCTGGTTACTTTTTTACTTCATTACTTTTAGTACCTTTTCACTTATTATTCTTTATTTCTTTTCATTGTTTAGTGTATTTTTCTTTCTTTTTTATTTTTTTATTTTCCAGCTGAGCTAAGCTGGATTTTTACTCCCCGGACCTGACCTGGATTCGCCATATGCTCACATCAAGCTATACAATAAAAATCTACATTTAAACTTAACTAAACCTTAACTTAATGAAGTAAAGTGCAAAAGTGCAAAAGAAAAATAAAAGAAAAATGAAGAAAATAAAAATAGAATAAGTTACATTTAAGTTAAAGAATAGAATATAAGCAAAAAAAAGTACAGAATACAAATATACAAATATATATACAGAGATTCGCCATAGTTGCTTGTTTTATCTAGTTACACGTTGACTTTGGGTTGTTTTTATATATAAATATTGGAATAATTTGACAAAAACAGCCAAACATACATTAAGTTTTAGTTTAATGGAGGTACTATTATGCATATTATGATTCTAAAGGCATTGAAGGCATTTAGCAGATGCCCGTAGCTTAGATACTACTAATTACAAAGGCCAGTATGGAGACCCTAATACTCGACGCTACGCCTCGCCCAAGTACTCTCAGAAGAGCTGGTGACTCTGACCAAGAAGAAGGTCGCTCCACCGCTTCGGTGCAGGACAGAAAAACGTCTGGACGCTCGTCTTCCGTGGATCTTAAAGGATGGCGGGTCGAGCCGAGCTGTACTTGAAGCTGGAAGGGCTCTCGGAGCAGATCGACCTTTGACCGTCGCCATCAAGTACGGAGGGGCTGGCTGGTCCAGGCTTGGCCTTGTAGGCCAGAGTCAGGGGTCTGAATCTGATGATCTGAGCAGCAGCTACAACAGGAAGCCGGTGGCACTCCAAAACGAGCCGTACAGCGTCCAGAATGTTAATATCCAGAATGCCTTATTTTTTGTAGAGCTGCAATCCAATCCATCATTCATAATCAAATTGATAGTTAATAAAAAAAAAAATTGACATAATGTAAACATATGGCACCAATAGAAATGCTCCAGAAATGACTTGGAATAAAATCTTCTGCAGACTTAGATTAGAAAAGTCTAGTCTAAATTATTTCTATTATATTGTAAAAAATTAATGCTAAAGTTTACAATATAATATAAATAATTTAGACCTAATTTAACCGAACCTATCTTCATCATATGCCTTGTTATTTTAAATAGTTAAATTAAATTAGATAAATTAAATTAGCATAGGGTACTATGGTTATGGTCCAGGCTATTCGACCAACGCGTATGATATGCTGGTCATGCTGGTCGGCCAGTTTGGTAGTATTTGTCAGTGTAATGTGTCCTCCGCGTTTAAACCCATCTGTGGTAGTGAACACACACTCACACACACACACACACACACTCACACACACACACTAGTGATCTAGGGGCAGTGAGTACACACATACCCAGAGCGGTGGGCAGCCAACTCCAGCGCCCGGGGAGCAGAGAGGGTAAAGGGCCTTGCTCAAGGGCCCAACAGTGGCAGCTTGTCGAGCCCGGGAATCGAACCCACAACCCACAACCCTGTTATTAATAGCTCTGACCGCTGAGCCACCACTGCCCAATGCTGAAGGTCCAGCAAAACCATCAAACGAAACACACACACACACACACACACACACACACACACACACACACACACACACTGGTCAGGTATTGTGCGTAATTTGACATGCCACTCCGATAGGTGGCAGTATCGCGACTGTTTCTCACCACAGAGCCGAAGAAAGCTTTAGTTTCCCGGAGAGCTTTTAGGGAAACGTGGCCTTACCGGAGAGAAGACCGCCGCGGTTGTTGTGACCAGGCGCTCCGGACTGACCGTGCACTTTCTGCTTCACACACACACACACACACACACCTTTTCTACTCCTTCATCGCTTTCTCTCACACACACACACTCTCCCGTCATGGCCGATATAGACCAGGGATCCTCTGCGCCGCTGCCCACCGAAGGCGCCCCGCTGCAGGAGGCGAACGGCACGGACGCGCTGAACGCCACCGCCGCCAAGTTCGTGGCCACGGCCGAGGGCACCGCGCTGGCGTACGGCAGCCTGGTGCTGATGGCCCTGCTGCCCATTTTCTTCGGTGCGCTGCGCTCCGTCAGCAGCTCCAAAAGCAAGGTGGGTTCCGGTTTAGCTCGGGTCTGCGATCTAGGCCAAATGACACGGACTCGGATAAGCGAGGGAAGCCGGATAAGACCGGCCCGGATTTGCTGGGGTGGCTCGGTTACCCTCCGGCCGGTGTACTGTACTGCTAGTCTACAGGGGGATGCATTTTGGAGGGTGGTAATGTTAGATAGAGGGGTTCCCATATGCCAGATGTTCGCCTGCTGAACAGCTGGCGCTCTCTTCTTGAACCGGAGTGCAGCAGACTACTGTCACTTACAAGGTTTTTCTACAGGAGTCCTCTACAAATAGTGTATTTCTGACCATTACTGTAACCTACAGGTTATTAAATATGCATATCAGATTACTATAAGACAATGAGTTAATTATAAAAGGGGATGAAAATATTGCGTATTGTAATTTAATTATAATTATTATATTTATATAATATTATTTTTCTTATTTCTTTTATTTTCTTATAATAATAAACTGAACTCATTTATTTAATGCTCACAATCAATCCAGTTCAGCCATTTCCAATAACATAGCTGATCGAGCAGCTGTGTTTGTAGTCTTTGCAATTTTGAAAATCGTCCGGACGATCAATAAATGATCAAAAATGTTTGAATTCATTGTAAATTCTCTTCATATCTCCAAGAATGAAACATCTGAGTAGCCGTGTGTCTCCTGACATCCTGTAACATATGGCACGTGTGACCTCATATCAGTGCTTATACACTGCTTAACATGGTAAGACTGACAATGACTCGTGGCTCCGTTTTATTTATTAATATAAAATACGTATACAAATAAAAGCAGGTCTTCATCCAGCTTCATCCAGCTTCAGGCTCAGAAGTGGCTCCTGCAGCTCTTCAGCTCCTGCACCTGTGTATTCTGCCTCTCTGGTTTTAAAGCACGGCTGAATTGGGCTCTCACTTGACGGCATGGCGCAACCCTTGGGTCAAGGTGTATGCTGGTTGGGTTGTAGTAGACGGGTCTGGATTAGCCTGGGATGCTGATTCTGTTTATAAAAAAAGAAAAATCAGAACCAAAAATTCAGTTATTTATTTATTTTACAGGATTTCTAAAAAAAAAAGTGTATTTCTGACAATTACTGTAGCTTAGGGTAATTATTACTGTACAATAGGGTAATTTATAAGGGGGTGAAAATACTGCATATTGTAATATAATAATACTATAATTAATGTGTAAAAATTGTAATAATATGTAAAATGTGTAATTTATTTATATGTTTAATATATATATATATATATTTATTTATTTGATTTATAATTTTTTATTTATTTATTTACACATTTTAATGCTGACTATCAGCCAATTTTTATCCGATCTTTGTTCTTCTATAAGTAATACAGGCCCACAACTTGGGTAAGATATGCTAATATCCAACAGTAAACCCCAGTAAAATCACGATTTTAGTACCAGTTTCTAAAATCAGAATAAAATAGACTAAATAATAAAATAATATTGCATGTTTTGTACTAAAAGAGAGGAGACAGGACAGGAGGACAAAAAACGCTGACAGTTCATCAAGAAGGTTCATTTGAATAGATTTTATTTTAATCTATTCAAATCTTCCATGTTTGGTATCTGATCAGGCTTTTGGGGTGGGGGGGGGTTAACGTCATGCAGTCGTGTTGGTTGAGTGTTGGTTGAGCTCCTCACCTGCTTTATTATTGCTCATGCCTCTCACTATAAACAGGCCCACTAGTCCACTGCTGTTCTACAGGGAACTCAGAACTCGTGGGGTTTTGCAACCCAGCACCTTGTTGGGATACTCCTAATTCTGTCATTAAATGTTAAAGACTGCTTTCCCAGACCCAGATTAAGCCCAAGTCTAGACCGAAAAGCATGTGCAGTGGTGACTCACCATTGGCTTTGCAGTTGAGTCCGACAATAGGCTCAGTCCATGTCTAGGAAAGCGGCCTGTAGTGTTTCCTCCTGGCCTTACGTTTCTTATTTTGCCCGTAGGTCGGTGCTGAGAGTGGTTACGGAGTGAGTATCAGCACTGGTGGCACAGCCAGACACCGCCTACTTACCACCTGTGTCATTCACGCCTCATGGTGTCTGCGTGCAGGGGAACCGCGGTGGGGCTTTCACGGCCGGGTGTGGACAGCTTTGCGAGTGTTTTGTGGAGTCCAGTGCAGTCAAAACTGCTGGCTGAAGCTGATGCTGCTACTTCAGCTGCAGATGATCAGAACATAGTTAGAGGGGATTATTCTGGAGGAGTCTGAGGTCTTATTTAACCCTCGTTTAGATGATTTAGTCTGGTCTGCTCTTGATTGAAGTTGAAGTGAGTGGTAAAGAAGGTCCCCATCATGGCCAGATCCAAAGAGCTCTCTGAGGCCTTCAGAAAGAAGGCTGTAGATGCAGATGAGAAGATGGTTCTGGGACTGGGTTTTAAAAACAAGTGGAGAACATTTAGGACCACGGCTAACATGGCCAGGTCAGGCCGTCCTAGCAAGTTCAGCCCAATCGCAGACCTGAAGGTGGGTAAAGAAGCCATCACAGGATCTGCAGGTAGCTCTTATAACAGCTGATGTCAAAGTACAGCATATAAAACAATCAGAAAGTGAAGAACTCAACACGTCTGATTTTAATGGGAGGCGTGCAAGGAAGAAACCCCCTGACTGTATAGGCTCATCCAGCACTTAGTAGTAAATAGGGGTAAGGCTGGTGTCAGTCTGCTTCAGGAATCGGTACACAGCACAGCTTTAGACTGGAAAACTGAAGTGTGGTGTTTTCTATTCTGTTATAGTCATTAATTTATGTTTTTATTGTGTATTTATTAAACATTTATTTCTCATATTTGAGGCACCAGTTCTGTTTTACTGAAGTATTCTGGGAGAGAGAAGCGATTTGTAGAAACGGTTGAACGCTGACCATGATATGGCCTCAGCAAGTCTGTTATCAGACCTACATTTTCATAAAGGTGAAGGTATATCAGGGCTCCCTTCATTCATCATCAACTGCTCCTCAAATTCCTCCACCTCACGCTCCCACCTCCCCGCTCTCAAACAGCATCCACATGTGTTTTTACTAATAGACATTTTCTATAAAGAGCATCATTTTTTGGGTGCTTTTAGGCTCCCCCTGCAGTTGTGGAGTGTAATTCATGTTTACACCACTGCAGTAAGTCCAAATCTTGCTTCATCTCGCACCCTCTCATGGACAACTGTACATGGGCAGAGTAGTACTACAGGAGTTTACACTAATATGACTCTGTCCCATAGTGCAGTAGTAGCAAAAATGGGCCTGGAGTGGCATTGACAGAGATGCCATTCTCCCTGTTAGTCAGTCAGTGCTGTTTTAGGGTAGGGTCGCTGCTGTTTTAGGGTAGAAATGCTACTCAATGCTCCTATCAAGCAGTTTGGGGTAGATCGCCCACTGAAACGGCGTGTTCTAGTTTATAGTGTAGGATATTAGCTGCGGTTGGGCTAGCAAAGACAGAGCCAGCGATGATCTGGGTGTGCTGGAGCTGTGGCGCTGCTCTGCATGCGTTTTTAAATGACGTTTAAGATCCCATTACAGTATGAAGTAATATGTTTTTCAAAGAGGAACTTCACAGCGGAAGAAAAGCTCCCAAACATGAAGCCTCATATATTTAAATTGAGGCCTTTTGAGTCATTGACACACTATCCACCACCCTGACCCACTTTATGGCAGCAGTATTCCGCCGTGGCGGCAGTTTAATTTGCGGCATTGTTTGGCATGTGTCGTGGCAGCTCACCGTAGTGGATAGTTCGAGTGTGGGAACGACTTCTGGGAATCATTTTTCCTCATTTCTTGGTTTCCATTTTTAATGGTTTGGGTTTTAACACTGATGTCAGAGTAACCACATATTTAAACCTAGAGCTGGGCAATATTTAAACATTTTCTGTCACAATATCTAAAGCCATTTTTTATGATGTGTGATATTTATCACAATACTTCGTCATGTAGACAAAACGCATCAACAGTGTAAAATAAAGAAATATATATTTTCTACTCAATTTTACTTTGCACTCCCTTTAATTAAATAAGACTGATTACACACTCTTTGTAATGGAACGTGCAGATGATCAGTGCTCTTTAAGCACTGCCGATATGTACAGTATACTCATAAACGTTAACGTGTACCACGATAACCAGATTTATCACAATACGATATAATATTGCCCAGCTCTATTATAGATGGTATTAACGATGGTTTGGTAACTTTTATCAATAATTTCTAAATAGTTCTGACCAGAGGAGGATGGGTTGGGTCCCCCTTGTGCGTCTTGGTTCCTCCCAAGGTTTCTTCCTCCAGCTCTGAGGGAGTTTCTCCTTGCCACTGTCGCCATTGGCTGCTCACTGGGGGTCTTGGATCTTTAATGTCTGCTTATATCTTTTACTAATTACAAATTATGTAAAGCTGCTTTGTGACGACAACCGTTGTAAAAAGCTATACAAATAAATTTGACTTGACTCTGTTTAAACCTCTTAGGGTAAATGTGTCAGAACCCTTGGGCTGCTTTGGTGTGTGGGTGTTTGTTTTTGTTTTTTTTTTTGGGGGGGGGGGTGGTAATTTGAGAAAGTTAGCTCCATTCGTTACCTCTGAAGTCTGTCTGTCTTCATTATCTCTCTTTGTCTTTTTCACAGAATTCCTCAGACATGCCAGAAACCATCACCAGCAGAGATGCAGCTCGCTTTCCAATCATTGCCAGCTGCACTCTCTTCGGCCTCTATCTGTTCTTCAAGGTGAGCGGCATCCCCCTCATGATCACGTTCTTTCATAACCAGGGTTTAGATGATTTGTCTTTATAAATTGTTTACAAATTGTGCACCTTTTTCAAAGTAATGTTTTACTAATTATTTACTTACATTTTGTTTGTAAAAAAGCTCTATTGGGATTGGATTTTTGTTTTAATCCTATATAAATAAATCATCAGTGATCAAATTCTTGCAATTTTACTGCCGTCCTTCACTACAGGAACTAGACAATCTGAGTTTGTGTGCATTTACACACACGCTATACTATACGGACATAAGTATTGGGATAACCGCTCATTCATTGCTGCTTCAGCAATCAAGGGTCTTTTAAAAAAATATTTAATAAATAAATAATAATAATATAATTTTGATGGAGTACCTGTCTCTACTGAACAATAACATTTAAATGATTGTTACTCAAATATCTTGTATCCTCAAAATGGCAAGACTGGCAAGAATGGCATATTTCATGTCATTTTCCAAAAAACAATGATCTGATTCACATTGTCCAAAAGTGGACAAATGGCCCAAAACATTTTATTATATTTTATCTTATCTTAAAATATGTATTTTATCTTATTTTAAAAACAAATAATACAAAAATCGTACATACATTTATCTAAAACGTAGATCGTCTTTGCAGCAGCTGAGTTTCTGCTGTTCTTTAGTTTGACCTGACTGCACATTTGCCCTGAAGATCATTGAAATTACAGGACTAATTTTACTATATATTTTTTACTTTCTTGGTGTTTAAATAAATGACAGTTCTGTCTCAGTCGAACTGAGTATACAGTACTTGCGCACCTTAATGAAGGGATCGTATCAGTTAAACTGCTTTTCTTGTGTCTTTCTGTATCTAGATCTTCTCTCAGGAGTACATCAACCTTCTCCTGTCGATGTACTTCTTCGTGCTGGGGATTTTAGCTCTGTCGCACACGATGAGGTAAGGGGCACTCATGGGCATAAAGACCATCCTCGACAAGTTCTAACACTTACATCTGTCTAATGCCGTCTGCATTGTCTGTCTTATGTCAGTCCCTTCATGAATAGGGTTTTCCCCGCCAATCTGCCCAACAAGCAGTACCAGCTCCTCTTCACCCAGGGATCAGGAGAGACCAAAGAAGGTGAGGACTGGTATGATTGAGTAGAGATATGAAGAAAAAGGAAAAGCCTGAATAAGAAATGGGTTTGTTTGAAATCATTAATCTGTGAATACCAGCTTTGTTGAACTGTAGGGGTGCACTGATATAAGAAATGTGGGTCGATGATTGAAAGTAAATCTGGAAATTGAGACTACATCTACCTAGCTGTGCAATCTTGCCTGTATAAGGTGATAGGGACATGAGGCTCCTGTAGATGGGGCTATAAATACCTGCGGGTGTGTGACAGGACTCCTTGACTGAGAAGAGGTGGGACAGTGCAGTGAGTGTCTCGTTGGATATGTAGGAAATGGGTCACAAAGCAGAGGGATTGCATTTGGGCTTGGGCGAAGGCCGTAGTGTGGAGGAAGTAGCTGAATCTGCAGGTGTTTGGAAGCTTACGGTCACACGGGTCTACCAGCAGTGGCAGGAATGGCAACACCAGTTACTTTCAGCAGTTTTTCTTTTTGTCTGGGGAGTTCAGGCATGGACTAAAGGGTTATAAAGCCCCCCAGCATTGAGCTGGGGAGCAGTGGAAGAACTGTGTTCTCTGGAATGATGGATGGTTGGTGCTCCATGGTGCTGGTACTTCTGGGATGATGAGGAAGAATGATGATCATCCAACATCCTGACCTCTCTAATGCTCTTGTCACTAAAGATACAACCCAGACAAGCAGGTGTCCTAAACCCCTAAAAAGGAAATGCTGGGCTGCCTGTAGGCACTGCTGTAAATTATTGGACACCACCGTGTGGCTACGTTATTAAATGCAGATATTTTCAAGTAGCCAGGTTAGATTACTGATGGGGGAAAAAAATGAGGGGCTTTTCCTATTGTATTAAAAGTGGTTGCTGAATCTGGAGGATAATCGTCTACTGGGACCATTTTGAAGGTCTTAATGTCAGCCATGCTACTTTAAATGCACCTGGAGAGATTTCAGCATTCTCCTAGTTAATGACTCACAGTCTCGTCAGTCCTAATTCTCCCTTTTTTCCACTGCCTTTGACCTTTTATTTTACCTTCTGTTACCATTGGCTTCCTCAAAAGAGGCTCAGATCTGAATCTTTGGAAAGCTGCTTTGTGGCAACACCTGTTATGAACAGTACTGTGCTGTATTCTGGATGGCTGACGTCCCATTCTTGAGGCAAAAAAAAAAAAAAAAGTGAGTGAGCCGCAGTAGAAAATAGAAAACACAAGGTGGTGACTGATTTTACTGAGGCCGAGAGTGAGGGAAGGTGACGGTTATGGTCAGGAAATGAGAGAGAGTAGCAGCATATGGCAGTTAGAAGCTGTGCCAAGAGCACCAGGGTGATTCTCTGCAGATGTCCGTGTCAGAAACCGAAAACGATGCTCCGTGCCTGACTGAGCTGACGGTTTCTCAGATGGGTTGTGAATGTGTTGAATGCAGTGAAATGTTAAATTGAAGCACTAAAACAGGACCGATCTCCCCACAGAAATCGTCAACTATGAGTTTGACACCAAGGACCTGATATGCCTGGGGATTAGCAGCGTTGTGGGCGTCTGGTACGTCCTTAAAAAGGTACGGTTCAGCTCCGCAATTCTGAATAACATGGTGTGGTAAGTGTCCGTCCGCTAGAGGTGTAAGTCTGTAAGCTCTACTATCAACTGTTTCATTCCAAAACTCGATGATTCCTGCAGAATGGTTGACAAATGTATGCAGGATGTCCTTTAAGGAGCTAAAAATGCTCTAACATGTATAATGTCTTATGTTATTAAATAATAAAAATGTCAATTATTTTTACTAACAATAATTGACTTTATTAACGTGTGTGTGTGATTTTCGCACTTGTCTCTGATCTTAAACGAAACTCAGAAACTCTCATCCTTTAATAATCTACTGCTATAACAGGCTGCTTGTTTGGGTGGATTTGACATGCTTTTGATATTTTGACTGATGGTATTTCATGATTTACCGGCAGTCTCAGTAACTTTCATTATGTTAGAGGTGACTTATTTTGTTGTAGAATAAAAGTGAGATTTTTTGGGTTTTTCTTTTTTTTTTTTTTTTTTTCTGAAACCAATAAATTGGATTCTAAGGTCGGCTGATTTTATTGACCTGCTGATAGATCAGTCAGTCCGTAGTGTCTTTAGGCATGCCTTGTTTATTTGTATACGTGTGTGTGTGTGTGTGTGTGTGTGTGTGTGTGTGTGTGTGTGTGTCATTTCAATAATGTGACATCATGTGTTCTTGATTGACAGCACTGGGTTGCCAATAATCTCTTCGGTCTGGCCTTTGCCCTGAATGGAGTTGAGCTCCTACACCTGAATAACGTCAGCACTGGCTGCATCCTGCTGGGGGGTCTGTTTGTGTACGATGTGTTCTGGGTAAGTTTACCGTACAGCAGTTTTAATTGGAGTATTAACTGACATGCAGCATGTTGTATTGTTTTTATAGTAATTAGCATGTTGGGGATAAACATGGGGGACGTTAGTGGTTGGAGTGTTAGGTTGGGTCACTGGAAACCAAATAATTTAATTTAATTTCTAGTACTTTTGTAATGTAGCTTGCAGTAATTAATAAACTGTAAATTGAAATGTTAACACTCACTAAATAAGTGAATTGGGACACTGCTGTATTGTGGTCAGTACACCCCTAGTAACTCCATACATGCGTTGCTGCATGATGTGCTGTTTTCTTTTGGGGAAAATACAATTTAAGAGGAAATAATTTAAATAATATAAAGGATATACATTACTTAATTTTTTTAGTTACATTTTAACCAGAAAAAAAATTATATATATATATATATATATATATATATATATTATTTGTTTAGATAGATTTTAATATTCTAAATGTTCTATTTTGGAACGAATTGCGTTCTGGGTTTTGCTCTACTTATTCGATCCACATAAAATTCATCAGAATGATGTAAGTTGTATTGGCTGTCAGACGAGGTTGGCGGTCCTTTGGCTCGGTCACTTTCTATCAGTGTGGTTTTCCACTTCAACTACCACTCCTCATATGCAGCTGTCTTCGAATATGTGATGATCAGACGTGACAATCTGCTTCTTGGCTTCTAGGTTTTTGGCACCAACGTCATGGTGACTGTTGCAAAGTCATTCGAAGCCCCAATTAAGTGTGAGTATTATTTATTAATTGTATTTATGTATCTGCTTGCTAGCATTGGTTGGTCAGCTGACTTCTCAAACTGACTTGGCTTTTCTGTCTCTGTTCTTGCAGTGGTTTTCCCACAGGACCTGCTGGAGAGGGGGCTGGATGCCAGTAACTTTGCCATGCTGGGTCTGGGGGACATTGTCATTCCAGGTACTTTTAGACAGATAAAGTCTATGATGCTGTTTAGCCAAATGCAAGCTAGTTACATGCAAACCTAATTGCAAAAATGTAATTACTATTGACTGCAAACCTAGAAAATGCCTACAGGGTTCCCACTTGTCCCAGTACTTTTGTCCATATAGTGTAGGTATACTGTCCGGCCATCGTGTGTGAGTTTTTAATTATGGAAAAGTCGTGGAAAATGTCTGTATTAAAGAGTATTAAAAAAATCACACATTGAAAGAAAAAAAAATAACCAACTAATTAATCATTAGTTATTATTTTACTAATTATTTTTCATTTTAATAATACTTAAAAGTCCTTAAAGGATGGTCTGTCTACTCCCAGGCAGTTATTTTCATTTCTACAGGGTCAGGCACCTCTTTATTATTATTGTTATTATTATTATTGTTATTTTTAATTTATTTTTTTTATTTTAAACCTCTGAACCCAAAATTGATACCCTAGCTAACTTTTAAAATATGTATTTGAAAAAATATTTATATTATATTAAAATAAACAAAAAGTGTTACACAGGAGTTTTCACCATCAAGATGGTTTGTTCCTTTTATTGAAAGTCTGGGCTTTCTGTAATACAGCCCACATGTTTAAAATAAGATTAAGATTAGGATCACAGTTTATGACTATTGTACAGCAGGCAAACCGAATTGAGCCTCCGTTTTAACCCAGCCATGGCACACACATATACACACACTGGTGTCTATGGGCAGTGAGCTTGCACACAAAGTCCACCTTAGCACCCGAGTAGCATTTGAGCCTTGAGGTGCCTTGCTTAATGGGAACCTCATCCGTGCCGTTGACTGACTTTCTGGCCCCAAGCCGGCTTCTCTAACCTTTTGGGTGCCCAAATCGTATCGCACCCAGTGACGTCTTCTCTGGCCAGCAGATTCATGTAGTCGTAATCAGACACTGAAGCCATGTTTCTTTTTTGTTCTCAGGGATCTTCATCGCTCTGCTGCTTCGTTTTGATGTCAGGTACATTTTCTCAGATTTTTTGCATTCAGATCTTTCACATTTGACTGGGATTTAAGTAAATAAAGGGTGGTCTTTGACTTGCAAAGCACTGTATATAAGGAGCCATGCACATATAAGCATTGCAAAGGTCCAGTGAAATGTGTCCGTTCTTTACACAGTCTGAAGAACAACTCCCGGACATACTTCTACACCAGCTTCCTCGCCTACATCTTTGGCCTGGGCCTCACCATCTTCGTCATGCACACATTCAAACACGCCCAGGTGAGAAATGGAGAAGCTAGGAAGGAACTAACAGAAGGGAAAATGCACTTTCCGAACAGTGACTGAAAATGCTGCGTGTGTTCTGTGCTTTCCAGCCTGCTCTGCTATACCTGGTCCCAGCCTGTGTGGGTTTCCCAGTGGTGGTGGCCCTGCTGAAAGGAGAGCTGACGGAGATGTTTAGGTAAACGGCCTGCAGGCCTTCACTATCTTCTCTAAACACTTCAGATAGCACACGGCCCGGCCAGCAGTTAGGTCTGTTTGGTCTACGCCAGCATTTTTATCATCCCAGTTCAAAACAAACAGGACCCTGACTTTTAGGACTTTGCCCCAAATACTTGAGGGTTTTAAAGGGTCCATGCTGTGGAAACCCCCCTTTTGAATGAATCTTGCTTGTGAGGTCACATTTCTGCTTTTTGAATTAAGTGCCATACAGACAGCCAATCAGAACAGAGATCATTTACATATAGGTTACAAAAAACAGGGCCCTGACTTTCAGAACTTTTTTATAATAAATATAATATTTTAATATTATATTTTATATTATTTATAGTTTAGTCCTTATTGCTTTTTGAATGAGGTAAATTATTCATAAGAATCATGGTAACAGAAACAGGACCCTGACTTTTGGAAATTTGCCCGAAATACTAAAGGACCCCTTTTTGAAACGGGCCGTTTTAAATTCATCTTGGTTGTGATGTCACAGTCATGAAAGCATTTACACACAGCATTTCACATTCAGCCTATTTCTGTAGTAGTTGTGTTTGTGCCTGATTGCTTTTTAAATGAGGCACAGCACAGGCAGCCAATTAGAACAGAGGTAATTTACATACAGGTCACCAAAAATAAATTCATCTTGGCTGTGATGTCACAGGCATGAACACATTTGCATTCAGCTTTTTCACAACAACCTATTGCATGAATTTTTCAAACTGCTTTCTGAATGAGGCACAGTACAGGCAGCCAATCAGAACAGAGGTCATTTACATATAGGTCATAAAAAAACAAACAGGACCCTGACTTTTTTAGGACTTTGCCCCAAATTCATGAGAGTTTTAAAGGGCCCTCCTTTTAAAGTCGTCTTGCTTGCGAGGTCACAGTCATGAAATCATTTCTGACTGCTTTTTGAATAAAGTGCGGGATAGACAGCCAATCAGAACAAAGATACTTTACATATAGGTCACAATAACAAACAAGACCCTGACTTTTAGAGCTTTGCCCCAAATACTTGGAATTTTTAAAGGACCCCTTTTTGAAACGGGCCAAATTCATCTTGGTTGTATATTCGTCCCGATTGCTTTTTGAATGAGGCACAGTACAGGCAGCCAATCAGAACAGATGTCATTTACATACAGGCTACCAAAAATAAATTAATCTTGGCTGTGATGTCACAGGCATGAACACATTTGCATTCAGCTTATTACATGACTTTGTCTGACTGCTTTCTGAATGAGGCACAGTACAGGCAGCCAATCAGAACAGTGGTAATTTACATATAGGTCACTGAAAAAAAAAAACTTTTTAAAATGGCCCGTGGAGGCCATTTGCAACACATTTGCATACGGCATTTCACTTTCAACCTACTATTGTAGTAGTCGTATTAGTTTAGGGGTATAGGACAGACAGCCAATCAGAACGGAGATAATTTGCATAAAGCTAATTTACATATTAGGATTTCTCTCACCAGTAAAGGGCCGATGTACTGGAAAACCCCTTTTTGAGTTCATCTTAGTAGTGCTGTCCCAATCATGAACACATTTGCATACAATATTTCAAATTCAACATAATTATATTTTTAGTCCTGTTTGCTTTTCTGATGAGGTGCAGTGCTGGACAGCCAATCAGAAAACGGGTCGTTTACAAGTAAAATGTAGGAGATGGGGACTTTTAATATTCTCTAATTTCAGTTCTGACACGTTGGCACTGTTTATTACACAAACTCAGTATTTGCCTGTGAATAAACACACACGCATACACGCGCGCACACACACACACACACACACACACACATACACACACACACACACACACACACACACTCTCTCTAAAATCCCCTAATCCTAATCTGACTGCCGATCAGCCTCTCGAAAAGGAAGTGGGGTGTGTTGGTCAAAGCACTGAAGGTGATATTGAGCTCCTGGCAGAGGGAAAGTGAAGTTGGCACGGTAGTAGGGGGGCATCGGAATGCACCTGCCCTTCCAGCCCAGCTACCATTGGCAGGAAATCCTGCCGATAGCTGCCATGGCAACCATCAGGCGGTGACCTTCAGAATGGACATCAGACGGCTTGAGTGCTAAGTTGTGTTTCTATGGCAACCAGCGGGGAGGTGGTTCTGCACTCTTTGTTTTTCCCTTTCTGAGCTGTTCCAGAGTGGATCAGATCCAGCTGGCCACTCCATGTCAAAAACGAGCAAGCTGAGAAAAAAACACTGGTTCTTAGTCCTGGTTCTGTAATAGGTGGACCACAGTCCAGGTCTGGATCTGGACACTGTCCTATCCAGACCTGGACCTTTTACTGATAAACTATTGGAATGTTTGAATATATAAGCATAGCTTTTCTAGCCTGTCCGGCACACGTTTAGTGGCCCTGGAGATTTGCAGACCAATCGAATGCATTGTAAATGTCACATGATGCTACTTAGCCATTCAGCTCTGTGCATTATGATGAGGAATCAAATGTATAGACCTACTGAATATAATGTACATCTTAAATATATAGAAAATAAACATCTAAGTGCCTAGATCTATTGAGGATTTACTGTCTCTCAATATTAAATCTTGGCACTGGAACTGTCCTGGGAGAGTCCGCCCAGTCCTTACATCCCAGCCTCAGGCCTCGCTCGCTCCTACGCTCAGCCTTGCACACCTAGGCCAGATCTAAATACATAGTGGATCTACATTTTGAAAAGTGCTGCTTTCTCTCTGTGTGATAGTTTGGTGAGAGAATCTGTCAAACCTGTATGTGTCCAAAAGTTTGTGGACACCCCTTCTAATAATGCATTCAGCTACTTGAATTTGCATCCATTACTGGCACACACAGTTTGTCTAGTCCCTGTAGAGAAGTACTTCCAATAGAATAGGACTCTCTGGACCTCATTAACGCTCTTTTTGCTATATACAGTCAAACTCTCACAGCAGTGCTCCTCCAAATTCTAGTAGAAAGCCTTCTTCCCTGGACAGTAGAAACAGTTACTCCAACAAAAGCAGGATCAGCTCTTTTTAATATCCTTTGATTTCAAAAGAAACAATAAATTAGCAGGTGTCCCAATACTTTTGTCCATATGGTGCAGGGGTGCACAACTCCAGTCCTGGAGGGCCAGTCTCCGGCAATGGTTGGTAGTTGGCCTACTCAGTCACCCCTGATTCAACTCCTCGGTTAATTAACATTCAGAGTGGGTGTGGTTGAGTAGGGCAACTACCAAATTTCAGTGAAGAGACCTGCCCTCCAGAGACCTGAAGAAATATTAGCTATATTTGAAATTTGGCTATAAGGTTGCTGCCACTCCATGTCTATGGATAACAGTGTGCCGTACATCGTCAAAAAACATAAGCGAGTATATTGGCAATTGCCTACATCAGTTTTGGCAGATCATCCACGTTTGGGTTGGAAGGAAAATTGTAAATTTGATTTTCCAGCAAACGATCATTTTAGGCTGCTCTAAAAATCTGCTTTTCTATGATCCTATTCTATCCTCTATTCTCTCTGTGCTGTTTCTTACCCTCTTTACCCTCCTCTCCTCCTCCCTCACTCATTTTCCCCTCTCTTGTTCTCCTCCTTTTCTCCCTCTCCCCGCTGTGGTGCGCAGCTATGAGTCGTCTGAGGAAGTGTTGCCTCACACGCCGCGCCTCACCCACTTCCCCACTGTCTCTGGCTCCCCGGCCAGCCTGGCCAACTCCATGCAGAGCCTGGCCGGCTCCTCCCCCCGCCGCCGCCGCCACACCCCCTCCAACATGTAACGACCACTACGTCTCCTTTACCGCCCTGTCTACCATCACCTGGGCAGGTATGCCCCCTTACCACCCCCAACCACCCCCTCCATCTGCCACGATCGATTTACACCCCCCCCTTTTTCTCCCTCCCTTCTATACTCTATACTCCATCCCTACAACATCACCACAGCCACCTTCATCCTCTCATCCTGTAATGCTAAAGCAGTGTTCCTCATTCTGGTCCTGGAGTACCCCTGCCCTGCTCAGACACCTCCACCCCCTCCACCCCACCTCAGCTCAACTCCAGGAAATGCAGGGCAGGGCTACACCAGGTTGATGGGCTTTATTCCTTCATTCAGTGGTTGAGGTAATGCTGAATGGTCCTTATGAGCAGTATCTTAGCACTAGGCCGTTTAGCCAGCTCAGTGGAGTTGAGTGTCTCCTTTGACATCAGGGATGGCAATTTTCGATGTCAGCATAGTGTCCGTTCAGGGTTCTGCAGCAAGCTTTTGGCGAGGAGCAATGGGCTGTTTCAGTTTCAAGTTGTTAGATCTGGATGGGATGAGTCTTGGGTGCCTTTACACTTTTGTTTTAGGTGGCTTGGCCTTATCCCGATATAATCCTGATACTCAAGACCGAGAAGTATAGTTATTTACCTTCTGAGAACGTCCACACTGCTGCTGCATCCGGCTGGGAGTAATGTCCGTTAATGGAGCCTTGAGGACGACTGACTCCTTTGTTTAGCCTCACTTCCATATTTTCTAGAAGTAGCCATTGCGTTTAGCCTCGAGAGGCTTTTGCTAGATATCTGGGTTTATGTAAATGTTGGGGCTGTAAATTTATGAGCCAAGACTGTTATGAAAGTATGAGTTTTACAGCATTTACATTATTTAACTACGCCAAGGAGCCAAGCTTTTCTTTCTAGGGCACCTCTAATTTGATGGGGCCTGGTAATGCTGGGAGGTGTGCAGCTACGCTGTGCACCGGTGCCCCTAAATCAATTCCGTTTATGTTCACAGCGTTAAATTTTAGGCCTCGTATCAGTATATATGATATATGATATGATAATGCCAGCCTAAGTTATACCAAAACAGCTAATTACAATTTGACGGTCAATAAATGTCTAATGTGGAAACCTCTAAGTGCTCAGCTCTGCTCAACAGAGAAAACTGTGGCTGGAGACATTCCACCACACAAAGTTCGATAACATGACCCTGGTTTGCAGTTTCGTTGAGCAGAGAACTATACAAACCAGAGGATCCAGAGGGTCTGTAGGGATCTACAACCTAGTAGAGAAGGCGAGAGGCCTCTTCTAGGTTGGTCATGAGGCTGTAGAATGAACCAGATGCACACAGTCTTAACCGGTCTATGCGGACACTCCATAAGCCAGGGGTGGGCAGTTCCGGTCCTGGAAGGCCAGATTTCTGGTCAAGCACACCTAATTCAACCTACTTCTTGCCAGGCTTAGTTAATTGAGGTCTGTCTGAGCAGGGAAATCAGCAAACCGTGCTGGACTTCGGCCCCTGTTGCCCACCCCTGCTGTAAGCGCCAGCAACAAGGAGCAGGCTGTCTCCGGTGCCCTTTGCTGATTGTCCTGTGCTGACCTTTCTTCAGCTGTACTCTGTTGACCTCCTCATGCCAATGTCTCTTTCTCTTCCCCTCCCCTTCTCTCTCCATCAGGTACGAGGAAGTTTCACCCGAGGCGGAGGCGTCACAGACAGAAGAAAAGACAGAATCCGATAAAGACAAATGAACTCTGAGTGAAAACGACCCCCTCAGTCACCAGCTCCTCCCCGCCCTCGTTTCTTTTTTCGCCAACGCCACATTTCCAGAGCCTTGCACCTCTCGGGTTCTGCCAGGGGGGGGCGCTCTTCATCTTGCCCAGTGTGTTGTGCTGTGCATGGAGCAGGCTGATGTATTCTGTAACTGGTTTAATGACGATGAGGTGTTTATTTTGTGTAGTTTCTAAATGGTTTGTAAAGCAAGATGTACAACAGCTTACTCGGTGCCTCTGTATTCGTTAACGTTTCGTTACCACTTTTGTCTCATTTGTTTGCATACGTCATCCAGTTTGCCTTCTGCATTCTTGTAGGATTTTTTTTTTATTATTATTATTATTATTATTATTATTATTGCATATTTTCTCTTTATGGTCCAGAATATATAAAAAAATGCATTTGAAGCAGGAGTGAAGAAGCCGCATATTATTTTATTTTTAGTTCTTCACATTTGTTGGGATGGCTATGCTGTCCAACGAAGCCCATACACTATCTGTACACCGGTACACTATCTGGAGAAAAGTATTGGGACACACCTTAATCATTTGAAATCAGGTGTATATCAAATCAAACATCTAGCCATGCGTCTGCTTTTACAAATTTCCTCCACCTGAGTGGTATTATTATTATTATTCAACACTGGGAGCGTTTAGGAGGAACAGCTCACAGAGAGCAGCTCAGCCACTGAGTGTCTGTCAGACCACGGGCAGGGAGAGCGGGGTCAGGGCCGAGTGCTAAGCTCAGAGCATAGTGCAGAAAAGCCTCCAGCAGCTTTTATGAGCTGCGAAGGGGGACCAACTCCATTTGAAAGCCTTTGGATTTAGAATGGGTGAGTGTAGGTGTCCCAATACTTTTGTCCCTATAGTCTACACACGGCACAAAGCAGGTGGTTTGATTGTCACGTTTTCAGGTTGAGTAAGCCATTGGTTCCTCAGGACCCCAAGAGCCTCCAGGTCCACAATTTCCTTCTCCCCCAGTATTTTGTAATGGAGCAAAGCTGTGGGACCGTCAGGACCAGTTTGAGAACCACTGACGTCTAATGGACGTGTGTAATCGGGGGCTGGGACGAACGCCACGTTCTAGCCGTTGTCATCTTTATTTCTATCAAATAACTGGGACCAAATGACTTCAGCTGCTGGAGATGTTTTAAACACCTGACCTTCTCAGAGAGACTGTATGTACGAAGCAGTTCTGGGACTAAACCTGTCAAACGTTCAGGTTGATCTTTTTAGATCCTGAAGTGTTTGGGACGTCTAATCCTTCGCTGCAAGAGCTTTCTAAAGAGCGTTTAAGGATTGTATGTGTATGTAAAGTGTATGAGGAATGTGCTGAGTGGACACACTCTGACCCACACGTATCATGTCCATGAATATTGTTCTAAGCTTAGTAAAGTGGCATCATTTGCAGTCAGTTCTTGTATTTTCTTCATTTTTTCCTTCTTCTGATGTTCCTGTGCAAGCTATCTATTCAAGCTACTTTGAGGAGCAGTTAATGGACCACCTATAAGCGCGTCGGTGAGGTCAGGTACTGACTTGGAATGACTGTTGGATCACAAATGCCGCTTCAAATCAGTCCAGATATTTTGGAAGAAGCTCCATCACTCCGCGACTCCACAGACTCCCACTAGGAGGGGGGGGAGGGCTTTGTACCCCTCTGGCCAAAGCCTTTAAGTGAAGAACCCGGTAATATCGTCAGTAGCAAGTCATAAATGTGGGTATACCATAAATACCATAAGTAGCTACAGTGTGTAGGTATATATGTTGAGCATCGGAGCAGGGGTGTCATTAGACCCACTTATTTGGTTCTATCCTGGGTTGCATCCTGCAAATTCACTACAGGCACTAGCTACATTTCCCATAATGCCCCAGCGGCTTTTCCAACTTTGTTTGTTTTTTTGAGTAATTATTTAAGAGAAAGTCAGATAATGAATAATCGCTTGTAGCCACTTATAACCTCATAACCTACCGAAAAGAGCAACATGTCAGTTAAGTTAGCATAGGCTTTATTTATGCTAGCTAATAGCAGGCCCTTGATACACAAGCTCGCAAATTAAGCCTTGTTAATTACTAATATTAATATTACCACTAATAATAAGGGTAAAGGTGCAAGTATTTATTACTGTACTATTGCATAGCGAAATGTGCCCTCTGCATTTGACCCATCCGTGGTGGTGAGAACACACCCACTGGTGAACTAGGGACGGTGGGCAGCCAACTCCAGCGCCAGGGGAGCAGAGAGGGTGATAGGCCTTGCTCAAAAGCCCGGGTATCGAACCCACAACCCTCATGTCATCAATAGCTTGGTTGCTCTAACCACTGAGCCAGCACTAACTAGTAGTAGTAGTATTAATCATAATAATAACTAGTAATATTATTACTAAAAATTCTTGGTGTGCCCAAGTCTAAGTAGTCTGGACACTTTTGGGTATGTATGCTGGACAAGACAACCATATTGACCATTAGTGTTGGATACAGACAATGAGAGGGTGAAGGATCTTGCTCATGGGCCCAACAGAGACAGCTTGCAAGCCTGGGTATTGAACCCACAACCGTTTCATTCATAGCCCGGTGCTCTATCCGTTGAGCTAGGGTTGGAGAGTGTAACCTCGTTCTCCTCAGCCTCATTCACAGAGTCTTTCAGCCTTCTTCATACATCACCTCCCTCAATCTCCTTCCTCGCCTCAGCAGTAAACCCACAATGAGGTCAAAGCCCTGAAGACCCAAAAGCTATTTAAAGACACTGTGTAGCCAACGTGTCCTGTGATCATTTCAGTCATCTTAACTTATACGTTCCTGCTAGTCGGTGTGTAAATCTCCAGTCTTCAGAGTTGACCTCATTAGTAGCTCAAAGGGGAATTTTACAAATTTTCAGAAAGTGTGCAAAGGAAGAGATTTGTTGAGGTCTGAGAACGTCCACAGGTGTTTCTCTCCATCCTTTTCCCACTGTGAGAAGATGACTCCAGACCTCAACTTCATGGAACACAAATATAGCCATTGTATTTACCCTCCAAAACCAACAGTGAACCAGTGGTGTCCAAATACGTTGTCAACAGAGTGTATTTGATTAATGTGGAAATGATGCATACATCTGACTGGAGCAAATTCTGTGCATATGCTCCTTGGTTTTGGAAGAAACAATGAATGAGCAGCATGTGTCCCAATACTTTTGTCAAAAACCGTGTGTATACATCTGGCCACAAAAGGGTACCCACTCAGGTGGTCCTAATGTTATGGCTGGTCGGTGTATAAATTCACTATATAGTCAGAGTCATTAGTAGTGTTGCGAATGGTGGTTTTAGCTGTAATTGTGAAAGCAGTGCCAGATTAGACCTGTGAAAAAGTGAGCTGACTGTTTTCTGCCACTAGAGGGCGCCAAGCAATCATCCCAAACAAGTGAGCTTGAGAAATTCATGAGCTTTCAGGGTTTGCTGAGCTCACTGAGCCAAAGTTCACCTCACTTTCACAACAGTGGTTACTCTGATCACTCCGCTCCCCTCCGCTCTGCTCTGCTCGGCTTTGCTTTTTGTTTGCAGTACATGGATATGCAAAGTCCGAGGTCCATCAGAATCAGGCTCCAAGCTTCAGACAGCGGTGCAGGAAGCCCTGGAAGGTATTCTCAGAGTAACATCTGGAAAGATTATGCATAATAACTGTTTATTTGTCCACAGTCCACAATTACAGAAATTCATGTTCACGTTCATTGGACACTACATGTCCAAAAGTATCCGGACACCCCTTTTAATTAGCGAGTTCAGCTCCTTTGATAGCAGCAAGCATTGATAATAGTGTATAACTTGCATTGACAGTCGATGGGGAGCAGGCTAAGGTCACCATGCAGGAACAGGTTCAATGCCAAGTGCTGGCTAATATGGCCTAAAGCTCCACTGGGCCCAATGCTGAGTGTGGCCTAAAGGTGTGTGAAAGGTCTAGAGCTCCACTGGGACCAGTAGAGCTGCATTTTGTGGAGTGGTGGAGCTCCACCATCCAACTGTAGGTGGAACTAGTTCCACAATATCAGTACCGACCTCACGGATGTTCTCGTGGCTAAACACAAGCAAATCGTCACAGTATAACATGTTTCAGCATCTAGTTTAAAGCCGAAGAGTAGAGGCTCTTAGTCCAGCACAAGGAGGACAAGCCCTCTAGCAATACCCTTGATTTCAGAGGAAACGCTAGAAGGACGTGTGTCTGCTTCTGGAGATGCAGTTATTTTGGTTCTGGAGGTCAACCGAGCTTCTTGTCACCCAGAAGGTCACTGAGATATCCGAGCAGGAGGGCCTAAACGCTTCACACACACAGCTGAACGAGGCTGGGAGGAAGACTTATTGTCTCGCGTTTGTTTGTGGACAAAACGTAACAACTGCGTCTGACTTTCATCACCTGAGTGTGGACGGAGCCGGGAGCGGTGAAAAACATCTGGATTTACATCCACTGGCCCTGTGGGAAACGTCCTGATAAACATAAACGCTTGACCATGTGAAAGCTTTCTCAGACGCTTCACGCTTCTTTCAGAGCTGCTTAACAGACCTGTTTCCCTCGTAGCCATGTTTTGTTTTTGTACGGATCCAGAAGTTGGTCCTCAAACGTCCCTAAAGATCTCAACTGGAGTCTGGTGGGGGGGAAAAGCATATGCCCTGAGCTTACTCCATTCAAATGTATGCAGAATTTCCGCATTAATGAAATATGCTAAATGGACAAAAGTATTTGGACACCTGCTCATTCACTGTATGAATGAATTTAAGGGAAATTAAAAAGAGTGTATCCTGTCTCTAAGTTCAGAGAAGGCTTTCTAGACTAGATTTTAGCCAAACACTGCTGTGAGGATTTGATTGTATTCAGTGAGCATTAGTAAGACCAGGATTCATTTTATTTCCCCCTCAAAAGCTCTGGCAGTTGACTGCTTACCTGTGCACCAGTTCAGGTTATTAACTGGACTGGAAGTGTGTGTCTGTGGCATGTCTGTGATCTCTGTAGAAGTGTGTGACTGTTTACGCTGCAGTGTACATTCTCACGCTCTATCTGTAATTGCATTGAACTCATAGACTCTTTAGGGTGGGATCTGTGTGTTTGCCGAGCCGCTCGGCCAGTCAGATGGAATCTGCAGTAGACAGGGATTCTCAGCATTCAGGAGACGGCAGATGAAGCACCATGACGACTCCACGCTGAAAAGATGCAAAAACACAGAGACGTGTCCAACCTCTTAAAAACAGAAGAGCTGAAAGGGTTTTTTGGAGCCATGCCATAACTGGTTCTCTTGGGAACCAGACCTGAGACGCGTGAGTGTGAAGAACGTTTATATAGTTTAACAAACTTCACATAACATAGAGATTCAATCTGAATATCCGTCTGTCTGTCTGTCGGTCTGTCTGTCTATCTGTCTGTCTGTCTGTCTATCTGTCTGTCTATCTGTCTGTCTACTTATTTATCTGTGTGTTTGTCTGCATGTCTGTTTATGTATTGTATGTGTGTCTTTCTTTGTATCTGTCTGTATATCTCTGTGTGTCTGTCTACCTATCCATCTATCTGTTTATCTATCTGTTCATCTATCTGTCTATCTATCTATCTGTCTGTCTGTCTGTCTGTCTATCTATCTATCTATCTATCTATCTATCTATCTACTATCTATCTATCAGTCTGTCTGTCTGTCTGTCTGTCTGTCAGTCTGTCTGTCTGTCTGTCTGTCTATCTATATGTCTGTCTGTCTGTCTGTCTGTCTATCTATCTATCTATCTATCTATCTATCTATCTATCTATCTATCTATCTATCTGTCTGTCTGTCTATCTATCTATCTATCTATCTATCTATCTATCTATCTATCTATCTATCTATCTATCTGTCTGTCTGTCTGTCTGTCTGTGTTACCTTAGAATAGAGAATAAAATAAGGGTTTAGGGGTTAACTTTGAGAAAGACAGAGAGAGGTTGGTGTAAATCATGTGTGTAAAGGTGTCCTGAGAAATGGTCAGAGGCTCTGGGGTTTACAGTGAGCTGTACTGTAATCTGTAACACAAGCGTATAAATGATTTTCCTGATGCTGTCAAAGCGTATAACAGCCCAGCATGAGCCGAGATTCCAACACACACACACACAAACAACGGTCTGGGGGCACCTTTGCCCCTCTCTCTCTCTCTCTCTCTCGCCCTCTCTCAGTATACATTTAAAAAGCTTCAGTCTGTGTGATCAGATTTAGTTTCAGTATCACCAGAACAGAGAGAATACCAAACTGTTTCTCTCCACATCCCTGCTTCCCGCTTTAACCCCCCCCATCCCCCACTCCCCCACCCCCCTCTTAACCCCCTCTGCCCGTCCCCCGTGCAGGTGTGCCTTTGGAGGTCTGCGGGGGGTCTCCTTGCCCCCTGCTCGTGTCACGGCCCCCAAAACAAGCACTTCACATTAGCTCGGTTGCCACGGGAGTTGCTAAGTGCCTCGGCCTGTGTCCCATAGCGACCGCCTTGTCGCTAACCTGGGTGTCCCCTCACCCTTTCTCTGACTGTCCCCTGGCCTAAACTGACCCAAAGAGGGATCAGTGTTCAAAGCATTTAGAAGTGGAGCAGTGACCAATGTCTGTGGATCTCTTTTTTTGTTTAGTCAGAGCTTTGAGATGGTGCTGGACCACCCTCCTTTATCAAAGCTTCTGGGGGAATAGATGGGAGCATAGCTGGCCTATCAAACCTTTTCCCAAAGGAAAAACAAGAGGTTTGAGATGTTTGGTGTCTGGATTTGCCGGGGGTGTAAGTAAGGTCAGGAAAGCTGTACTATAGTTTAGAACTTAGTACAATGGTAAAATCCTAGTCAGCTAACAGTGGAAGACCCTCATTGCACTCTGGGCCTGGCTTTCTAAGCTGCATGAATGAAGAGATGAATGTGGGGTGTAAGTGTATAACTGCAATGAGAATAAATCACTTATATAATATATAAATATGTATATATATATATAGTAAAAAGTGAATGCTTGAACTGAAAGCCTCACTGGTGCAGTTGTAGGTGGGGAAGATGAAGGCCTGACCCACCCAACCTTTTTAGATCATTTTGGGGGTTGAAAATCTCAATCTGTGGACGAACTATGTGAATGTTTATCAGACAATACAGGATATTATTACTGCTGATTCAAAAATTGGGACAAATGTATATGGACACATGTATTTTGACACCTGCTCTCCTTCCGTGTCTCTCTTCTGAATGCAGAGATGTTAAAAAGAGTTGATCCTGCTTCCTGCTAAAGACTTTCTAGTAAATTTTGGAGGACATTGCTGTGAGGATTTGGTTGCATTCAGTGACAAAAGAATATATATGTATATATGTGTATGGATGCATCAATGGCCTATAGGGCACCACTGTTATGCCGGTAAGAGGCTCTTAAAGTGTGAGAGGTCCATTCTTCATACACCTTCACTGCGGCAGCTCTAGAATATCCCACAAAGTAAGCGGTGTCCGAGATGCTACTGCTACCACGCTTTGCCTGGTACACTATTATCATACGTTGGGACAACCTACTGTTTTGGTGTCCATAACATTGAAATGCACTACTTATGATGTGTCCTATTGTCAGAAAAATGGATGATGGAACATTATGGAATTTTGGAAAGGTGTCAAAGGATAGTCGTATGACCAAGAGGCAATGTTACCTAATGATGAGGTTGAGTGAGCTTGTCTAGTCCTTGTAGAGAAGTACTGCCAATAGAATAGGACTCTCTGGAGCATGAACCTATTGGCACTATGCTGCCTAATGCCAGGCGTGGGCTAGGGGGTATAAAGCCCCCAGCATTGAGCTGTGGAGCAGTGGAAGAACTGTGCTCTCTGGAATGATGGATGGTGGTGGTGATCCATCCAATACTTTTGATGTGAGTTGGTGAGTTAAGGATGATGAGGTGGGGTGGTGTTCATCCGACATCCTGAACTCACTAACGCTCTTGTCGCTGAATGCAACCAAATCCTCACAGCAATGCTCCTCCAAAATCTAGTAGAAAGCCTTCTTCTTCCCTGGACAGTAGAGACAGTTACTCCAACAAAAGCAGAATAAACTCTTTTTAATACCGTTTATTTCAGAAGAGACACTGAAGGAGCAGGTGTCCCGATACTTTTGTCCATATATACATATCCATATGTATATATATAGATATACAGAGAGAGAGTGAGTGTGAGAGAGAGAGGAAGGAAGGGAAGGGAGTGAGTGGATTTACTGATGAAGGATGGAGATGGTTAGTGCTGAGTCAGGGTGAGCGTTTGACAGAACAGAAAGCAGCTCTCTCTGCCATGATTCAGAAAACAGCTGAAAGTCAGGAACACCCTCTTCTCTCGGAGCGGAGCAGACTGACATTTGATCATCAATTTTATTTGTCTGCTGTTTTGCTCTGAACTGCCAGCGCGGAACAGCTGGTGCTACTGATAGGACCACGGCTGCACACTCTGCTGACATTTTAGCTACAAGAACTCTGTGAAAATAAGACATGTTAAAAATGTGTTTTTTAAAGGCTGGGGGCTTCACAGCTGCACCGAAACAACAGAGCTTGCAATTTATGGGACTTAAATGTGTTTCCAAATCAATGAAATATGTTCCGTCTACACAAGCGCTGCCGAGAGTGAGTAAACTGAGGGAGGAAAATGGCCGGTAATAGGTTTTATTCATACACTTATAGACAAAATAGACAAAGGTTCTTTGAGTGATGCCATAGAAGAAGCACGTTTGTAGACGTTTGAGTGCGAGGATCCTTTTAAAGGTCTGATGAACCTTCACTTGGCCTCGTTCTCCAAGATCCTCTTTAGAAGTGGTCCTAACAGAAAGTCTAGGTAACATCTGGAACTCTCTGTGACTTTAGCAATCCAGTAGTGTGAAAAGTGTTGGGACTGGACGTTGCCAAAGGTGTTAAAGTTATTGACATTCATCACTCAGGTAGAAGTGAGTGGAGATACTAGGTTTTAAAAAGACTTCTATAGAAGCTGAAGTATCAACTTAAGCTTTTTACTCCAGTAAAAGTGTAAAAGTACTGGTTTCAGAACGACTTCAAGTAGAAAAGTAAAAGTAATGGAAGGAAAACAAAGGCCGAAAGCTTAGGCCGCGCCACAGGGGTCTATAGTGCACTACATACTGGGTTACTGTCCTTTCACAGATTCATACTGGGTTAATACTCTCAGACTGTCTAACTATGTCCTTTCACAGATTCATACTGGTTTAATACTCTCAGACTGTCCAAACTATGTCCTGTCACAGATTCATACTGGGTTAATACTCTTGGACTGTCCAAACTATGTCCTGTCACAGATTCATACTGGGTTAATACTCTTAGACTGTCTAAACTATGTCCTGTCACAGATTCATACTGGGTTAATACTCTCAGATTGTCTAAACTATGTCCTTTTGCAGATTCATACTGGGTTAATACTCTCAGACTGTCCAAACTATGTCCTTTTGCAGATTCATACTGGACTAATACTCTCAGACTGTCCAAACTATGTCCTTTTGCAGATTAATACTGGGTTAATACTCTTGACTGTCTAAACTATGTCCTGTCACAGATTCATACTGGGTTACTGTCTAAACTATGTCCTTTTGCAGATTCATACTGGGTTAATACTCTCAGACTGTCCAAACTATGTACTTTTGCAGATTCATACTGGGTTAATACTCTTGGACTGTCTAAACTATGTCCTGTCACAGATTCATACTGGGTTAATAATCTTAGACTGTCTAAACTATGTCCTGTCACAGATTCATACTGGGTTAATACTCTCAGATTGTCTAAACTATGTCCCTTTGCAGATTCATACTGGGTTAATACTCTCAGACTGTCCAGACTATGTCCTTTTGCAGATTCATACTGGGTTAATACTCTCAGACTGTATTAATTACTCTCAGACTGTCCAAACTATGTCCTTTTGCAGATTCATACTGGGTTAATACTCCTGGACTGTCTAAACTATGTCCTGTCACAGATTCATACTGGGTTAATACTCTTAGACTGTCTAAACTATGTCCTTTCTTAGATTCATACTGGGTTAATACTCTCAGACTGTCCACACTATGTCCTTTCACGGATTCATACTGGGTTAATACTCTCAGACTGTCTGAACTATGTCCTTGCTTTGATTCAAATCTCTCTCCACAATTATTACAGCAGGCTGTCAAAACCACACACACTGCAGATCTATACAGGATCAAATTCACTGTAAATGTTGACCAGACTGTAATTCTACACATCTGCAGATTCATACAGGATTAAAATCACTCACATATAATTGACATGCCAATTGTCTTTAATGCATACAGACTGTTAAATACAAAGGACCCCAAGTGCAGAAGGGGTTGAGGTTAAGTCACAGCAAAATTCTCATCTGGTCTCAGTTCCGGCTGTTGTTATGCGACTGCTAATTGTTTTCATTTGGATATGGAAAGCAGAAGTTGTTTCTAGATGTTTTTATTCTGCAAATCTGACAAATGCAACTGCAGGCAGGTTTTTCCCAGATGAAGGACTGGGAGCACTTCAAGTACCATAGGCTTATAAACTGCTAGTAATAAAGTCCTCCTGTGCAAGCATCAGTACTGATGGGTCACAGCTGTTCTGCCAGCCGGGAGAGCAGCTCCAGCCCAAACACACATGGGGGAAGCAGGTCCAGCACTGTATCCGTACTGCTGCTGCTGCTTCTGCTTATTGAGTTCTTCCATAGAGTAAGTTTGCTGAATAATATAGGAGAAGAGAGAAAAGAAAAGAAGATAAGAATGGAGAAAAAAAGAGAACAGAAGAGGGGGAGAATAGAAGAGAAGAGAGGAGAAATCAGGAGAAGGGAAAATAAAAGAGGATAAGCAAAGACAAGAAGAGATGAGAAGATAAATGAAGAAAGAAAAAGAATGGAGAAGAAAAGAGAACATGAGAATAGAAGAGAAGAGAAGAAGGAGAAGAGAAGAGAAGAGAAGAGAAGAGAGGAGAGGAGAGGAGAGGAGAAGAGAAGAGAAGAGAGAGAAGAGAGGAGAGGAGAAGATAGGAGAGGAGAGAAGAAGAGAAGAGAAGAAGAGAGGAGAAGAGAAGAGAAGAGAAGAGAGGAGAGGAGAAGATAGGAGAGGAGAGAAGAAGAGAAGAGAAGAAGAGAAGAGAGGAGAGGAGAAGAGTAGAGAAGATAGGAGAGGAGATGAGAGGAGAGGAGAGGAGAAGAGAAGAGAAGAAGAGAAGAGAAGAGAGGAGAGGAGAAGATAGGAGAGGAGATGAGAGAAGAGAAGAGAAGAAGAGAAGAGAGGAGAAGAGAAGAGAAGAGAGGAGAGGAGAGGAGAAGATAGGAGAGGAGAGAAGAAGAGAAGAGAAGAAGAGAAGAGAGGAGAGGAGAAGAGTAGAGAAGATAGGAGAGGAGAGGAGAGGAGAGGAGAGGAGAAGAGAAGAGAAGAGAAGATAGGAGAGGAGAGGAGAGGAGAAGAGTAGAGAGATAGGAGAGGAGAGGAGAGGAGAGGAGAAGAGAAGATAGGAAAGGAGAGGAGAGGAGAGGAGAGGAGAAGATAGGAGAGGAGAGGAGAGGAGAAGATAGGAGAGGAGAGGAGAGGAGAAGAGAAGAGAAGAGAAGATAGGAGAGGAGAGGAGAGGAGAGGAGAAGAGTAGAGAAGATAGGAGAGGAGAGGAGAGGGAGGAGGAGAGGAGAAGATAGGAGAAGGAGAAAATAAGAGAAGAGAAGAGAAGATAAGAGAAAAGAGGAGAGAAAGGAGAAAAGAGAAGAAGTGAGAAGAAGAGAAGAAAAGGAAATAGAAGAGAAGAAAAGATGGGAGTAGAGAAAATAAGAAAAAGAGAAGATAAGATAGAAGAGAAGAGAAGATAGGAGAGGAGAGGAGAAGAGTAGAGAAGATAGGAGAGGAGAGGGAGAGGAGAAGAGTAGAGAAGATAGGAGAGGAGAGGAGAGGAGAGGAGAAGAGAAGAGAGGAGAGGAGAAGAGTAGAGAAGATAGGAGAGGAGAGGAGAGGAGAGGAGATGAGAAGAGAAGAGAGGAGAGGAGAAGAGTAGAGAAGATAGGAGAGGAGAGGAGAGGAGAGGAGAGAAAAGAAAAGAAAAGAAGAGAAGAGAAAAGAGGAGAAGAAAGGAGAAAAGAGAAGTGGAAAGAAGAGAAGGAAATAGAAGAGAAGAAAAGAGAGGAGTAGAGAAATAAGAGAAAGGAGAAGATAAGATAGAAGAAAGAAGAGAAGAGAAGAAAAAAGGAGAAGAGAAGAGAAGAGAAAAGGAGAGGAGAAGAGAAGAGAAGAGAAGAGAAGAGAAAAAGGAGAGGAGAAGAGAAGAGAAGAGAAGAGAAAAGAGAGGAGGAAGAGAAGATGGGAGAAGAGGAGAACAGCAGTTTGTAACAGGTCTCACAGATGGAAGTTGTGAGATATTTAATTAAACATGACCTGAGCGTCCTGCTGCCTCACAACTCTTTCAAAGCCTGTCACTACGGAAACAGGAATTAAGCCGAAACCACTCATGGTCTCTTCCCTAAACTAGCCCCCCTCCCCTCCACCACTACCACCACCCCCAACAAACAACGGGTTCACCCTCCGGCCCTCCTTTTCTCTTTTCTCTCATTTCCCTAAGGGGAAGTGTTGTGATGTAACTTCCACAATAGCAAATCCACTGCTTTCTGTGTGTGTGTGTGTGTGTGTGTGTGTGTGTGTGCTTTGTAGGAACAAAACTGAACCTAAAGGACAAACTCATTTTTCCTGACTTTGTAAAGTCGATTGTGTAGATCAGTGTTTGAGGCCTGTTTAAGGACACTGGGGACACACGGGTATCCACTGTAGTTAGGATGTCGTGGCTGGGGGGCTCAAGTAGGCCTAAATTGTAGGCTGAACTGAAAGCAGGTGATCTGGTCAAATATGATATTGAGGCTATTTATTGGTCTGTATTAATGTACATTAACATTCTGTAGCTGCCTGGTTTGAGAAGTATTTCCACCCTCACACACACACACTGCCACGGTCCTACAACCTAGGCCTACTTGAAACCCCCAGCCATGACATCCTAACTACGGTGGATATCCGTGTGTGTGTGTCCAGTGTCATTTCTTTTTTAATACAATAATATCACCATGTCACTATGTCACCATAGCATTTGGAAAAGGAGAAGAGAAGAGAAGAGAAGAGAAGAGAAGAGAAGAAGAGAAGAAAGAGAGAAGAGAAGAGACGAGAAGAGGAAGAGAGAAGAGAGAGAAGAGAAGAGAAGAAGAAGAAAGAGAAGAGAAGAAGAAGAGAAGAGAAGAGAGAGAAGAGAAGAGAGAGAGAAGAGAAGAGAAGAGAAGAGAAGAAGAGAAGAGAAGAAGAGAAGAGAAGAGAAGAGAAGAGAAGAGAAGAGGAGAAGAGAAGAGAAGAAGAGAAGAGGAGAAGAGAAGAGAAGAGGAGAGAGAAGAGAAGAGAAGAGCAGAGAAGAGAAGAGAAGAGGAGAAGAGAAGAGAAGAGAAGCAGAGAAGAAGAGAAGAGGAGAAGAGAAGAGAAGAGAAGAGAAGAGAAGAGAGGAGAAAAGAGGAGAAGAGAAGAGAAGAGCAGAGAAAGAGAAGAGGAGAAGAGAGAGAAGAGAAGAGAAGAGCAGAGAAGAGAAGAGGAGAAGAGAAGAAGAGAAGAGAAGAGAAGAGGAAGAGAAGAAGAGAAGAGAAGAGAAGAGAGAGAGAAGAGGAGAAGAGGAGAGGAGAAGAGAAGAGAATAGAAAAGAAAAGAAATGAAGAAAAGAGAAGAGGAGAAGAGAGGAGAAGAGAAGAGAGAGAAGAGAATAGAAAAGAAAAGAAATGAAATGAAGAAAAGAGAAGAGGAAGAAGAGAGGAGAAGAGAAGAGGAGAAGAGAGAGGAGAAGAGAAGAGAAGAAGAGAAGAGAAGAGAAGAGAAGAAGAGAAGAAGAGAAGAGAAGAGAGAAGACGAGGAGAGAAGAGAAGAGAAGAGAAGAAGAGAAGAGAAGAGAAGAGAGAGAAGAGAAGAAGAGAAGAAAAGAGAAGAGAATAGAAAAGAAAAGAAATGAAGAAAAGAGAGAGGAGAAGAGAGGAGAAGGTAGGAGAGGAGAGAAGAGGAGAGGAGAAGAGAAGATAAGAGAAGGGAAGAGAAGAAGAAGAAAGGAGAAAAGAGAAGAGAATTCTTATCCCATGAGATTTTAATACGTCCTGTAGTAAAATGATCATTACTCCACCTCCCATGGAAAAGTAATCCCGTTCATAGCCCATTCAACCAGGTGTGTCCGAATTTGTCATCATAAGTCATGGAACTAATTATGATCATTTTGGTCCTCATCATTAGTTAGTCATTTGTTAGTTGATGATTTCCCTTTCTTTGCATACGCTGTGCTGCGCTGTGCTTCATCCGCTTTTAAAAGGGGAGTCCCCGTTTCTGACCGCGCTAAAGGAACACGGAAGGACACTGTGTAATGAAATGCACTTTATGACACAGCAATGTCACGCAGGTGTCACTGGCATTGTGTGTCCGCCTCTGTTTGAGGCCTCAGGGTGTCCTTGAGAGAGGGAAAAATGG
>NC_132891.1:5081317-5086317 GCF_030463535.1 Salminus brasiliensis
TCCAGCATTGAGCTGTGGAGCAGTGGAAGAACTGTGTTCTCTGGAATGATGGATGGTGGTGGTGCTCCATCCAGTACTTTTGGGGTGAGTTGGAGTGTTGGGGATGATGAGGTGGGGATCATCATCCAACATCCTGACCTCTCTAACACTCTTGTCACTGAATGTAATCAAATCCTCACAGCAATGCTCCTCCATAATCAGTAGAGACAGTTCCTCCAACAGAAGCAGGATCAGCTCTTTTTAATGTCCTTGATTTTGGAAAAACAATGGATGAGCAGGTGTCCCAATACTTTTGTCCCTATATAGCGTATCAAGGTACTTTTTTTTTTGAGAGATGCCTTATCTCTCTATAAAAAACCCTCTCCAGATAAATCTCTCCATCCGGAAGTTGTGTGAGTCTGACTGTGATTGGATGAGAAGTATAAACATACTCCATTCTGACTCCTTATTGGTTTGTGAGTGATCCATCACACCTGCACTCTCCAGCGAGCTCACAGCAGCACTATAGACCCCTGTGGTGCGGCCTAAGCTTCAGCCTTTTATTTTCCTTCCATTACTTTTACTTTTCTACTTGAAGTCGTTCTGAAACCAGTACTTTTACACTTTTACTGGAGTAAAAAGCTTCAGTTGATACTTCAGCTTCTATAGAAGTCTTTTTAAAACCTAGTATCTCCACTCACTTCTACCTGAGTGATGAATGTCAATACTTTATTACACCTTTGGGCACCACACATGAACCTGATGTCCCGATGCCCACCAGCACTGGGCTGTGGAGAAGTGACCAGGGGTGCTCAAACTTCTGCACATGAATTTTTGTTTTTTATTGGACCTGTTTACATGAACTTACAGTAAAGCTAACAGTGTGTCCCCTTTCCTGTATTGCAATGGAGAGATTTTGTTGCATCAGCAATAAAAGACACACACACACACACACACACACACACACACACATCAGGTTAATTAATGGACTCGTAATAATGTCTCTTAAAGTCTGACAGAACACAAACAGACACACCCACACAAACACACACACACACAGTGTGCGCATTAGTTTAATTAATGAGCTCATAATGGTGTCCCTGAAACTCTGAAGCACACACACACACACACATACACACACTCACTTACTCAGCGTGTTATGTCACAGAGGTGCTACCGTGCTGTTGCAGTCAAAACTAGTTAGCACTACAGAGTCCAGACCCAGTCTCTGCAGGAGACACACACACACACACACACACACACACACTCACACGTGCGCACACACTGTGTCCGTTCTGCAGTTGCGTTCCGGATCCGGCCTGTGGGGTGTTCCTGCTCTGCCTCGACACACACTCACATCCGACAGCCTGGAAGGCTCCGGAACAAACCACAATGAGGGAAAGGGGCAATTAAGGAGAGAGAGAGAGAGAGAGAGTAAGAGTGTGTGTGTGTGTGTGTGTGTGTGTGTGTGTGAGAGAGAGAGAGAGAGAGAGAGAGAGAGAGAGAGAGAGAGTTTTTACTGTATCGAAATACACAATATTTGGACAAAAGTATTGGGACACCTGCTCATTCATTAAAATCAAGGGTATAAAAAAAGAGTTTCTCCTGCTTTTGTTGAAGTAACTGTCTCTACTGTCCAGGAAAGAAGGCTTTCTATTGGATTTTGGAGATGCATTGCTGTGAGGATTTGATTGCATTCAGCGACAAGAGCGTTAGTGAGGTCAGGATGTCGGATGATCACCTCCCCACCTCATCCCAAACTCCCCACGTCATCCCCAACTCCCCAACTCATCCCAAAAATACTGGATGGAGGCTCCTCCACCCTCATTCCAGAGAGCACAGGTCTGGGGGCTGGGGGGCTTTATACCCCTTTAGCCCACGCCTGGCATTAGGCAGCATGGTGCCAATAGGTTCATGTTTCTTATCTGCTCCTGCAGAGAGTCCTATTCTATGGCAGTACTTCTCCACAGGGTCTAGTAGTAGTCATAGTAGTCATAGGATATAGATAGTCATTCGTTTTCTAGTACCCAGCCCACTCAGGGCCTATAGAGGCACAGGTGGGCAGGGTGCTCTTTCCTTGGCCTGCCATTCTGCCCTTGAGCGAGGCTAGTGGGCAGGCAGGTCCTACCCCTGGCCTTGCCTCAGGGGCAGCGGGCTGCTCAGCTGCTTGACCACAGATAAATACAGTCTGAGGTCTGCATTGCAGCCCTGTTTGCAGATTGTTCCTCCAGCTAACTCTCAGTACGGAGGTCACGGGAATATCACGATGTACTGAAGTATTTTCTACTCAATCTACATGTAATATACACCATATGTCCAAATGTTTGTGGACACACCTCCTAATGAGTAAATTCAGCCAGGCTGGAACTAGAGGGGTATAAAGCCCCCCAGCATTGAGCGTGGAGCAGTGGAAGAACTGTGTCCTGTTAGAATGATGGATGGTGGTTCTCCATCCAATACTTTTGGGATGAGTTAGGGAGTTGGGGATGAGATGGAGTGGTGATCATCCAACCTCACTAACACTCTTTTTGGTTGAATGCAATCAAATCCTCACAGCAATGCTTCTTGGAAATCTAGTAGAAAGCTTCTTTCCTGGACAGTAGAGACAGTCACTCCAACAAAAGCAGGATCAATTCTTTTTAATACCCTTGATTTCAGAAGTAACAATGAATGAGAAGGTGTCCCAAACTTTTGTCCCTATAGTGTATGTATTTATGGCTGTGCATGTCCAATGTATCCCACTGTCCTATCTGTTCCAACTGCATAGGGGAATATATATATATATGTGTGTGTGTGTGTGTGTGTGTATGTGTGTGTGTGTGTGTGTGTGTGTGTGTGTGTGTGAGGGTGTTTTATTTATTTATTTATTTTTTTATGGCTGTAATATTTATTCCAGCAGCATTTCGGGTCCAACGACAGCTGAGATCTACTGAGCCATAAAGAGAAACAGCAGAGAGAGGGAGTTAGCTATTGACTGTCAACAGTATGATGAGGGAGTCTGTGTGTGTGTGTGTGTATGTGTGTGTGTGTGTGTGAGAGAGAGAGAGAGAGAGAGAGAGAGAGTGTGTGAATGTGGCCTTTCTAGGACTCCAGAAAGCGTCTGATTTTATATATAGAGCCATTCTTTACAGATTATTTTTGCTGTCGAGTGCGGACACTAAAACTGGCGCCAGCCTCCTTTTGGAATAATAATTACCCTCCAAACGTCTTACATATGTTTCAGATCTCTCTCTCTCTCTCTCTCTCTCTCTCTGCCCTCTCTCCCTCTCTCTCCTTTTGCCCTCTATCTCTCTCTCTCCATCAATATCTTCTCTCTCTCTCTCCTCTCTCTCTCTCTCTCATCTGGTCTCCCTTCTGCTCATCTTTCCTTTATCAATCTACGTTTAGAGAAAATGAGAGATAAAGCAAGGGAGGGACAGAGGATGGAAGGAGAGAGAGGGATAGAGGGAGAGAGAGAAGGGAGAGAGAGAGAGAGAGAGAGGGAGAGAGAGAGAGAAAGAGGGCGGAGGAGAGAGAGAGAGAGAGAGAGAGAGAGAGAGAGAGAGAGAGAGAGAGGGGAGAGAGATGGATGGGAGGAAAAAGAGAGAGGAATGGAAGGAGAGAGAGAGGAAATGGTAGGGGCAGAGAGAGAGAGAGAGATGGAAAAAGAGAGAGATAGAATGATAGGGTGAGAAAGAGGGTTGGAAGGAGTGAGAGAGGGGAAGGGATAGAGGGATAGAGAGAGAGAGAGATGGATGGAAGGAGAGAGAGAGAGAGATGGATGGAAGGAGAGAGAGAGAGAGAGAGAGAGAGAGAGAGAGAGAGATGGATGGAAGGAGAGAGAGAGATGGATGGAAGGAGAGAGAGAGAGAGAGAGAGAAGAGAGAGAGAGAGAGATGGATGGAAGGAGAGAGAGAGAGATGAATGGAAGGAGAGAGAGAGAGAGAATGAGAGAGAGAGAGAGAGAGAGAGAGAGGGATGGATAGAAGGAGATAGAGAGAGAGAGAGAGAGAGAGAGGAGAGAGAGAGATAGAGGGGGGATGGATGGAAGGAGAGAGAGATGGAGGGATGGGGAAGGTTGGGATGGGGTGGAGGTGGGAGTGGAGGTTGGGGGGTGGGGGGGCAGAAAAGGCCACTTTAATTCCAATTAAACACGAGCAGCTACACAAACAGCGGAGGAGCGCGAGCTGCAGAGCCGCTGAGTCTAGACTCCAGATGTGTGCCGCTGGCCTCGTCCAGCACGAGCGCACGATGTCATCGCTCCATCGGCAGGACTGAGCGAGCGCGAGCGGGAGGATCCCGTGGGAAGGAGAAAGAGAGAGAGAGAGAGAGAGAGAGAGAGAGAGAGAGAGAGAGAGAGAGAGAGATGACCACAAGAATCCTGCTGCCCAAATCCGTGAAAACACACAGCCTGTCGACAGTCAGACGCCAAACTGGCCACAACACACACACACACACTCAGAGAGGGGGGAGGGTTACAGAAAGAGAGAGAGGTACACAGGGTAGAGAGAGACAGCAAGAGAGAAAGAGAGAGGTAAATTGAGAGAAGAGAAAGAGAGAGAGGTGTGTGTGTGTGTGTGTGTGTGTGTGTGTGTGTCTCCTCTGTGGACTATCAGACTGCCTGGCGGCAATGTGTGACCCCTACCATGACCTTTGACCCCGCAAGTGTTAGTCAGTAGTGTGTGTTCAACACACACACACTGCTCTTCAGCCTTGTTCTTCGGCTGTCGTTACCCATTAGTCCACCGGGACGTCCATTAGTTAACACTTTAGCCGCTAATTGATCACACTGACCTTTGGGTGCTCTTTGGCATGCTGAATTCCGGAGTTTGTGTGTGTGTGTGTGTGTGTGTGTGTACATGTGACTGCTCAAGAGTGTCTTGGACAAGTAAGTGTATGTAAGCTTGTGTGTATGTGTGTGTGTGTGTGTTTGCACAGGTGAATGTGTGTTGTATACACAGCAAGCAAAGCCACAGCCTGTAATATTCCCATTGTCTGACTCACATATAAAAGTGTGTGTGTGAGATAGAGGCAAGGTGAAA
>NC_132891.1:5091317-5096317 GCF_030463535.1 Salminus brasiliensis
TATATATATATATATATATATATATATATATATATATATATATATATATATATATATATATATATTCCTATCTCATACTCAGCACCCTGTCTGCTCCACACCTGCTGCACTATCTAAAAAGACATCAGCGGAAAACGACACCAGTGTGATCAAATACGTGAGAGAAAAAAAGCGACCCAGAGTGTCACTCCTTGTTGACTTCCTGTCCTGCTGCTGTCGGAATGTGTGCACTTCCTGTCCAAAGGGTGGGCAGCTGTGGTGGCGCAGGAAACACAGCGTGGGTCAGTGTAAGAGTGTGTGTGTCCATCTGGAGGGCCAAGGGACCCTGTTCCCCAAACATAAACGACTGTCAGTCATTAGAGAAGGAAAAGGGGGCTGGTTGTGATGTCACACTGACACAGGATTGCAGCTGGCCTACACAAACACACACACACACACACAAAACAAGAACACCATCCCATCGGAGATACTACCACCCTCCGTCCAATGCCCTATTATCATGCCCTTTCCGGCATCAGTCAAATCACGTCCTTTGCCCATGACAATCGCTGTGCCTTCTGCTACAGCTGACTGGTGTGCTCGCAGTAAGACCCTGTCACGTGGCATCTGTGACGTCCCGGGCAGAGTTCATTCCCAACCAAAGGTGGTCATAGTATTCTGAGAAGATGGGGAGGGTCTCTGAGCTCGACATTAGGTTTTCTCTCCTGCCCACTGGTGTATGACGACGTTACTAAAATTGAGAATACATTTTAGAGGCAGAAAACATCTGTAATAATGACTGTAGAAAACAAGGACAGCACAACGTCTCTCAAGTGAAGCCACCACAGGTTTAGCAGCCTCTGCTGGCTGGCTGCAGTATGATGCGTAGCTCCGCCCATCCCCATATGTTTCCATGACAACACAGACCATTTTTACATCTGTCTTTCCACCTCCAACAGTCAGTTTTCCCTGTGCTAATATTGGCCCGTGACCCCGTTTTTTATTTTCGCTCAGAAATCAGTGTTGAACCCTTGCTCTGCTCTATTGTAAGAAGGCGGGGCTACACTTAGGAATGAAGTGATTGACAACCTTAGCTGGAAGAGGCCGGTCTTCTGCAGGACCCGCATTGCGCACTTTCTGAGCTGCACTTTTACTGTTGGAGCGTCCACTTACCGGCCAACTCGGAATCCAGGGGGGAAATTCGTTCTGCTTCTGTGCTGGAAGCTCAGTGAAGGCGGTCTGGGACACATAATGGACAGTTTTGGCTTCACTTCTATGGGAGAGAAGGGACTAAGACCATGGTGTTCTTGTTTTCTGCTGTCATTGGTCCTTTCATAGAGATGTAATATCAAGGAAAACAGAGAAATTACTTTTATATGAGGACCAATTCATAAAACAGCCAGGACTTAATATGATAAAGTGGCACTTTTGATGTCAGATATAGCAGAAATGAAATACACACTCCTAAAGCTCCTTCCGTCACTTTCCCAAAGTCTTAAAGGTGACACTTCATGTATCCTTTAAGTGCAAGGGAGGGTAACGCAGCAAGGTTTTTTTGGTTGATGTTCTTACCTGTATTTTCAGCCGTTGCGGAGATGCTGGCGATGAGTCTGGTTTGTTGTGGTTTTGTCTTTGAAGAACAGTAACTGTCTTCCTGCCGTCTTTTTGAAGTCCCTCGGCTCTTCCACCTCCCGCTCCTCCAGGCGACTTGCACTTTGAAGGAATAAAAAGACATTAGACGCTCTTTCACTGCGACACATTGCCTCAGAAGTCAAAAGGGCTGTGATGTAACTTTGATATCTCCCTCTTTTTTGGAGGGAATTGCAGCCGCCGCGTGAATCAGAGCGGTTTGTCACTTTGTGTGGAAGTGTAAGGGAACAGGATGTGGACACAAGAGAAGAGGATGGTGGAAGCCAGGTGCGCCATTGTCAGATGATTGATCTGAGATTCTTTGCTTGTTGGACCAGGTGTGAGTGTGTGTGTGTGTGAGAGAGAGAGAGAGAGAGAGAAAATGTCTGAACATTGATGCTAAGAACATCACCACTGCTCATGCGCGAATATGAATTTAACCCCCCCTCCCCATAATAATAGAAGATAAATGATTATAAATTATATAATATAATAATAAAAAAAGAAAGGGTGTCCAAATGTTTGTGGACACCCCTTCAACTGAATGTATTCAGCTACTTTAAAGTTGCACCCATTGCTGACACAGACACATGCACAGACAGCTCGTCTAGTCCCTGTTAGAGAAGTACTGCCAGTAGAATAGGACTGTCTAGACAGGTTAACATGAACCTATTGGCTCCATGCTGCCTAATACCAGGTGTGGGCTAGAGGGGTATAAAGCCCCCCAGCATTGAGCTGTGGAGCAGTGAAACTGTGTTGGAACTGGGATGAGTTGATGATGGGGTGGTGATCCTCCAACATCCTGACCTCACTAACGCTTTTGTCGCTGAACGCAATCAAATCCTCACAGCAATGTTCCTCCAAAATCTAGTAGAAAGCCTTCTAGTAGTAGAGACAGTTTCTCCAACAACAGCAGGATCAACTCTCTGTAATACCCTTGATTTCAGAAGGAATGATGATTGAGCAGGTGTCCCAATACTTAGAGGTGAGAACACACACACACACACACACACACACATACGCTGGCCTCTACACTGCTTTGTTCACCTCACCATGACCCTTCCGAATCTGGATGCAATTAGCACTCCACGCTAAGTCCGACTTCTTCCATTCCCCAGGATCACCTTCCCAGCTTGCGGCCCCCACTTGCACACTAACGCACCCCCCTCGGGTCCTACATCACCATCGGCTCATAAAATTCTTGCAGATTAGTCCATTACCCCACCCACAGAACCACACCACCCATCGTCCAGCTGAGTGTTCAGATGCTGCAGGTCTGCTCTCACAGCGATGGTCTTCAATGACAGCCCTGTATCACTGGCCAACGAAATGATTTTTCCGTTACCATGGCAACGGATCTTTAGGGTTTATTGAGGTTCTGATATCTGGAACCGAGAGACCAGCCCATATCTAGATACAAGCTTGAGCCACAACTGGGGGGAGCGGCTGCCCCGCATACCTGGTGGTCCCTTGTGTCCAGGTACGCGCTGTGGCGGTCGGACGGGGTACTCAGCCCTAAATCAGACAGGCTCCTCCAGAACCCTCTCTAACCATGTTCTTATCGTCTGCTGCTGCTGTGATACATCAGACACGCCATTTTTTTAAGCGCTTCGTTCCTAAACCTCGCTTGTTTATTTTAGGAGGCATGCTGGGAGCTTGCGGACCACTACCAAACAAACAGGCGAGTTACTGAGCAGGTTATAAAAAGCCCAGCCTAAAATAGGCCGGAGAAGAGAGGCAGAGCAGACGGAGGAAAAACGCAAGTGTTTATGTGTGTGTGTGTGTGTGTGTGTGTGAGAGAGAGAGAGAGAGAGAGAGACAGAGAGAGAGAGTGTGATGAAAGAGGTGAGCAGATTACTCTCGCGCAGCTGCCCGCAGCCCGGCCCGCAGGAAGTGAAGCGGCGCCCACAGGAAGTAAGGCACTGAAGGGCCAATCAGCAGGGTGCGGCAGGATGGGAGGAAGCTTAGGGAAGCCTGGCTCCAGCAGGTCTGCAGCGGGACTCCTTTTGGGGCACTGCGCTGTGGGCGAGGCCCGTGCCCTCCTACACACACACACACATATATACACACACAGTGGCTCTTCTGATCCAGCTGTGGTGTCTCATTAAAGCAGGCTGGCACTGAGACACAGAGCCACTGCCATTCCATATGTCTCTCTCTCTCTCTCTCTCTCTCTCTCTCTGTTGATCATCCCCAGTGTGCTGTGTTTGGTCTATACCACAGACTCCAGTCTGACCAGCCAGCTCCATACAACCCACACTTTTCCCACCGTCTCTCTCGCTATCGCGTGTTCTCTCTCGCACGTGTGCACTCTTTCTAGCTCTTTCTAGTTGGTCATGGTTTCTCTTTCATTCACTTTTGATCTCTCTCTTATCTCCTTTCTCACTCTCTCATTAGTGCTGCATTACTCTCTGCATCCCTCCTTTCTCTCTTTCTCAACTTCAGTATCAGCCTGGCGCTGTTTCACTCTTTCTATTGCGCTCTCGCGCTCATATACTTTGCCTTCTCTCACACATATACACATATATCTCACAATCGCTCACTCTTTTAATTGTCCTGTCTCACTCTATTGCTCTCTAGTTTCTACTGCACTCTCTCTGTCTCACTCTATTGCTCTTATTTTTTATTACACTCTCTGTCTCACTCTATTGCTCTCTTATTTCTATTACACTCTCTGTCTCACTCTATTGCTCTCACTTTTCTACTGCACTCACTCTGTCTCACTCTATTGCTCTCACTTTTCTACTGCACTCACTCTGTCTCACTCTATTGCTCTCGCTTTTTCTACTGCACTCACTCTGTCTCACTCTATTGCTCTCGCTTTTTCTACTGCACTCACTCTGTCTCACTCTATTGCTCTCGCTTTTTCTACTGCACTCACTCTGTCTCACTCTATTGCTCTTGCTTTTTCTACTGCACTCACTCTCTCATAACTCACTCTTTTGCTCACTCTCTCTGTTTTATTGGCATGAATTAAAATTAAATCTCTCTCTCCCTCTCTCTCTCCCTCTCTCTCCCTCTCCCTCTCTCTGTATCCAGCTCTCTCTATCAGGGTGTATAGATGTCTATTGTCCCTCTGTTGCCCTTTGTGCTGTGCAGTGTGTGAGTGTGTGACACTGTGAGAAATGCCGCTGGTTATACAGATGAATGGAGTGATAAAGGTGGAGAATGAAGGCAGGTGCATGATGGAGGAAAGATGGTGCTTGGCCTTTATGCTCTCTCTCTCTCTCTCTCTCTCTCTCTCTCTCTCTCCCTCTCTCGCTCCCTTTCTCTCTCCCTCTCTCTGCTCTGCTCTTTCAGTTAGGATACACAGCTGTGTGACAGTGGCAGGATGTGGGCAGTAAAATCTACTCTTTAACAGTTCTCTCTCTTTCTTTCTCGCTCTATCTCTC